>NC_083468.1:4191764-4439264 GCF_030014155.1 Tachysurus vachellii | reverse complement strand
CAAGTCTGATGCTGTATTACTCTTAACAACCTGAAGTTTTCCAATGAACACCCTGACTGTTTTCCAATGATTTTTTTTTTTTATTTTCCTTTAATAATTAAATTTTCTTTTAATGATTAAAGATCCTGTATTTTAATCACGTTAGTACCTGTGATCACCTACACTGTAGAAGAACCAACTGCGAGTTCACTCACAAACCTCTCTTTCTCTCTCTCTTGCCATTAATAAAAAAGGCATGACCATGTTACCAAGAAATCAGAAAGCACACAGTCTTTTATCCTGAAGACTCTGGTGGCAGAAAACTTACAGCTTGAACTCGGACTGTTTAAAGTGCTGAATCCAGAGACTGCTTCCTGAGATTTTGACGAACATCGACTCTCAGACAAAAAAAATGTAATTTCTTATATAACTTTTTTTATTTGTTTCACCTTATTATTAGGGCTAAGTTACCCAAAGCCTACATATTTCCATTTATGCCATTTGGCAGACACACTTATCCAGAATAATTTACATTTTATACAACTGAGCAATTGAGGGTTAAGGGCCTTGCTCAGGGATTTGAACCTGCAACCTTCCAATTTCAACCTACACCACTAGGCTACCATATCCCCCAATCATATAATGCACAAGTACACAGACAGGGGGATGTCTTAGCTTAGTGGTTTAGGTGTTGGTCTACTGATTTTAATATTGTGAGTTCAAATCCACCAAGCTGCCAATGCTGGGCCGCTGAGCAAACACTTAGCCCTCAGTTGTATAAAATGAGATACGGTCTGTCGCTCTGGATTAAGGCGAGCACTAAACGCAGTAAATGACCTACGCACCATACAAGTGCCTGTGAATGAGTAAACAATAAAGTATTCATCCTCTAACCTGATTCAAAAGCACTGTTGTACAACACCTAGTTTAATCTTGCATAGAATTTACATATAACCCATGTCAACATGTACGCATTAAAAATTCAGCGCACATTTGCCACGACCATTGTTGTCATCTAAGACTCTGAAAACCAGAAACGCAATTTTTTCTGAGAAATATCTAGTGGCTGAATGATGATATTCGAACATCCGTAACTCCATGCCTGGGAGATCCGGTCACTGTGAGTTGAATAATCAGCATTATCGAAAAGCTACTTTAACTTCTTCAGATTAGCAGCTGAAATTGGGGGAAAGAGAAAACAATCTGTATCCATTAAAATGTGTGTGGAGGAGATACAGCTACCTTATTGGCTCCAAACTGCACTCTGGCTTTTCCTTTGACTAAAGTGGCGTTAATCTGCATGATGACAGATTCGATGGAATAGGCACTGCTCCAGCCCTGTAGACGTGCAACAAACAATCAGTGCACATCCAGATCTCAGATGAAATGTTGACACCAAGTTAAACAAACTGCTCGTCTCGTTAGGTAAATCTAGTCGTTAAAAAGGTGAATGAACGGGTCTGTGAGAAAGGCCGTGATAACGTACACAAACTCAGCTTAGGTAAAGAAAAATGATGCGTTTTTTTTTCCTCTGTGCAACAATGACAAATGACGCCAGAACTCGAAGGTATAACACACCTGCTTGGTGAGTAGCTCCATGCACAAGGCTCCTCCTCCAAGGACGTAACTAAAGCAAACAGCAAAAATGATTATTCAGGAAGAAACTCATGCCTGGATTAACAAACAGTTAATAAAGTCTGCATATTATACAACTACCAAATAATACGCACCGCACGTGACCTCGAATGGGATTATATTTTTAACGCAATTATTTAATGATTTATAATAGGTAGCTATTGTGCCTTTAACGTCAACCTCAAAGACAGGAAAACCACACCTTTCCTTAACTTTACAGGTTATACAAAAACACCCACGCCAGCACAAGAGAAGGAAAAAATTCTAGTTACTCACCCTCCAGACAGCACAGGGGAAACTACTCGTACAAACGGTGGATCGAAGGGAAAGTTGTCCTGCCGGAAGAAATTACAAAATATAGTTACTTGTTTTTGTTCCCATCACTTCTACCATGATGAACTGTAACAAATTATAAACAAACAGCCATTGAATGTAAGAGGCAATTGATTGGGGATTTGACTGACTGATGACTAGGGTTGGGAACCGAGAACCGGTTCTTATTCAGAACCGGTTCTGTTTTTTAACAGGAACCGGAACTGCGCGGAATTTTTAAGTTCCGATTCCAAACGCGGTTCCGATGCGATGACGGGCAAAGCGCTGGGAGCGGTCACTTTAAATAGCCATGTCTTCCCTCATGAATATTCATTGTTTTACAGTCACGCAACCAAATTAACGCAGCTTACCACAGAAATCAGTCACTCGCGCTGCTGTGCTGAGGTACACTTTGTGTTAAACATGGATAAAAAAAGTCTAAAGTGTGGATTCATTTCCAAAGCTACAACAATGAAGCAAATCTCCCCCCTCTGAGAGGGTTTTCTCCACAGCTGGAGATACAATAAGCCACTAAAGGTCTCGTCTTCTCCCAGAGAAATCAGACGTTCATTTTTCTTCAGAAAAATTGCTAACTGTTTTGCTAAGTTGTAATTCTGGATGTTAAATTTGATGTATTATTTATTTAAATTTACCTTGATATGAATTGAAATGCTCTGTTTAAAATATTTAAAGACTGATTAATAAACGCAAATGGAATTGTTTGTGCACAAGTATTGTGCATTATTTTTCACATTTCTTTTATTATGGAATCGGAATCAGAACTGGGAATCGTAAGGCAGAACTGGAACCGGAATCGGAACCGGAAAATTTCTTTTGATACCCAAACCCTACTGATGATACAATAATCAACAGAGGAATAAAACAATGCTGTAAGGAAAGCTCGTGTCCTGCACGTCCCAGTGGTGAAAAACTCACTCACTGTTACACTGACACTGAAGACTCCTTCCATAGTTACTACATAAACATCTTCTTACAAAAATCTTGTACACATTTTGGTTTGTTGTATAAAAAAATACATTTAATATACTAAGTATATTAAGTAATATACAGTAGCTGCTGTTAAAGGCAAGACATTAAAATGAACACCTTCTGGCCAAATAGAATAAATTCAACTGAAAATAAATGAATTGAACAATCGTGTAAAGCACGTGAGGTAATTCGTCACTATATTAAGAATTTGCTGCCAAGTGTAGGCGATCACGTGCGTGAGCTCACATCAACCACAGCTGACTACTGTCGCAGTGATTGACAGGAAAGAAAGCCCCTCCCACACGGAGAGCACGGCCGATTCTGTTCTCCTTTACACGGATAGCTGTGGCTTCACTGGAAATTATGATGAGAGGATGAAATGCTTTTCAGTTGCAACAATATCGCTTTTTTTCAGCTAGAGAAACAAGCGAGTGAGATTTGTTGTGTAGAAGGATTTGGGTTCGATTACTTCAGACTAGTGAATAATAAGCGATTCCACCGCGGAGAGAGAAAAAGCAAAGAAATGGCTCAGATGGTGAGTGGGTTGGAATCCTTGCAGTTTCATGTTGTTCTGTATTTGTTAGTGCTTTCTTCTCTCTGCACGTTCAGAGCCCACAGCGTACCGAGCGCTCTTGATGCCTACAGAGAAAAGAGAGACTCACTTTGTATGAGAAATTGAGAAGGATGTAATCCATGCCCTCCTTCTCTTTCAGCACTTGAAGGTCACTGTGCAGAGGGCTGTCTGGATCAACTCTGTTTGGATAAAAAAACACAACAATAAGGTGCTTCGTTCTCTTACTGAAACATGCAGAAAAGGAACTCCAAACGGACAGAGAAGATCCTTACGTTCTTAGCTTGACGTGCCACTCGTATAGGCTGTCGTTAACGAGCTCCACTGAATAAATTCCTGTAAGACGACAGCAAAACATGAGCTGTAGCTCTGCACTAATTAGTACACACACGTCTCATTGAGGACTTACCTGATTTATAACTTTGAGATCTGTAAATCTCACGAAGTTCCTTCATTAGACGATCTGAAGCTTGGACGGAGCCCGACACCGCTCCCTGCGACACAACACACAAACATGGACATAGTGCGGTTAGAGATGCAGAAAATCAACACGCAATTTACAAGTACAGAGAGAGGAACGTAGGAAACCAGCTAACCCAGAACTAAGCCGGGTTTAATTTCAACAAGGAAGATAATCCTAATCCCTGCTGAGTGACTAGAGCAATGTATGTCTTTGGACAAACCAGATCTAGGTATGGCTAATGCCGAATATCAGCTCGATCGCTTCTAGTTCACAATGTTGCATCCCCACAACATGTTTTTTTACGTACACTTTAACATCAGGAACTTTGCAGGGAAATAAAAGTCTCTAACGGTTAAACGGGTTTAGTCAAATAAGATTTGAATGATTACTTTTACCACCTGTACACACAGCCCCTAAAACCTCCAGTGGTTCTACTACCTTTAAGCACTTTAACTAGAATTACCGTTAGCAAGGAGTGTCGTGACATCAGTTTCAAGTTCCAACTCTGTAAACATGCTCCTGTTCCTTAGTGATTTATGAGGAAGTGAAGGGTGTGTGTCTATAAAACGACTGACGGGTCCGAATACAAATATTCCACACCAGAAGTCAGATTTCCGAACTGGGTTGATTTTCAGTAATGTATTACACGTGTTCTGAGACTATGGCGTCAACTGTTTCGTTGTTAATCAGTTCACATTTTTTGTACTAGTGAGAAATGAAACATATTGACTATTGCATCTTTAAACTATTAACTAGTGGCCTAGATGTAAAATGTAAAATAAGGTGCCATTTTTCACCCTTTCTAATACACAGAAAAGACAAAACACATGATGCAAGAAATTTCATAGGTGATGTAAATGAGCCAAAATGTAGATGATAACAGTCAGCCCCAGTCAAGGTTATTGTATGTCCAACGTGTCTGGACATGAATTATAATCCAAGTGTAAGGAGGAGTGCATACAGTATACATAGTGCATGCAGGATATTACAAAACCCCTACTGTCTCCTGGTTTCTTCCCCCACGAGAAGGCTATATAGGTTTTTTGAGGTGCAGTATGAAATACTCACAACCTGAATCTCTCTGTTGATCTCTGCCACTAGGGCTTTTCTTTCCCAGTAAGCAAAAACATTGCAAACCAGAATCTTAACACACACACAAAAAAAACCTTAGCAGATGCAAAACAGCAAGAAAACGATGTGGCAAACGTACGGTGTGACTGCCACTCTGTAATAAGCAGCTCTTCCTTTTTCCGTTTACTGGAAAAAGTCCACCGTCCTTCCCACCCACCTTCCCACCTTTATTCTACTGCTTCACAAGACTGAGGCTTAGTTTTCATGCTCCATTCAATTTGGTTGTTAAAATATGCAATACATTTAATTGCATTGTTTCTTCCTTTTCACAAAAGAAAAAAAAAAATAACATGCATATTTGCACTTATATTAACATTTAACCAGATGCACACATTCACTCAAAACCCATCATTTCAGTTTTGGTATTGTTTTGGTTACAGCTCGCTAAAGAAACGAGTACAATACATTTTATTTAAGTTATTGATTTAAACATTTTCCACTTATACATTCTGTTAGCCAGACAGTTTTATGCCAGACTGTTTCAAAATATCCAATGATCCAATCAGCTTCCTTTTGTCATAATTATAGTTTCCTTTTAACCCAAATTGCAGGAATGGGTCACACCTTTTTTTTTTTTTTTTTTAAGCAGATTCTGGTGCGATCTATCTGGATGAATTACAGTTATAACACTTGGCAGAAGCCCTTATTCCAGATCGTGTATAAAATTGCTTTTCCCGTTATAAAGTGCAGGAGAAGGACCCGTGTGCTACGTCTCCACCACCTAATCGATGCTAACAAACCTGCAAATATTACAAGGATACTAAAAATCTCAGTGAAATGTTTTAGCACTGAAACATGCAGCAAAAAATAAATAAAAAATAAATAAATAAGCTGTTTTAAAAGAATGACAAAGGGCACGTGTTCCAGTTTCAGTGCACGTTGGCACAGCCTGTGAAAAAAGTCTGCATAGTTAAATAAGGAAACAATTCAATACTGTTACAAAACTAAAAGTGCTAGTGAAGAATGATTAAGGAAAGCCCACTCTAGATGTTTGCTTTGTCTGCTTTCATACATTTAACGTTAACCCACTCAGGCTCAGAATCAGACTCAGTGTCACTTTACTTGCTATAATGCATCACAAACATATAACAGCTTAGTTCTTATCCCCTGTGAACCCGCAAAGCATAAGAAAGGTCACCTTACCGAATGAGCACTTACGTTCAAGTGGTCCTGCCTCTGGTTCTTGCGGATCTTCTCAAGGATAGCCAGGTTCTCTTTCTCTATGCCGTCATCCTCAGACTTTTTCCCATCTACTGGCTCCTCCTCTTTCATCTCATAGTGATCGAGCTCCTCTATATCCTGATGACAACACACACACACACACACCAAATCAGGGTTCATGTTTCACGGCAACGACATGTAACACCACATTCAAAGTTGAAATAAAAAAAAAAATATATATATAAAAATATAAAGCTCTGTTAAAAAAAAAGTCCCCACAGCTTTGGAACCTTTAAGTGTGATAACATGCAATTAGAGGAAAATAATCACCAATGTGAACATGTGATTTAAATTTAGTGCGATTTACTTTCTCATTTCGTGGCACTAATCACTGAATGTTACCTCACCTTATACAACGACTACTCCATAAAGAGGCAAAAACTGTTATAATCAAAGCAAAATTTATTTGCAAAGGAATTGCTGTTAAATAAATCCTGAGAAATGTGACAACGCAACTCATGATTCTGCTGTGACTGGGACAAATACGAGAGACGGTAAAATGATTGAATGGCACAGAGACGGCGGTATCGAATTATTCATAAACAATAATTATTAAAAGACACATTAGGTAAATGAGTCTTAAAAGATGTCTAAAAATTAGATGGGTTTGATTCATGTCCATGGTGAAAAGTTTCGCCCACATGATTTATGGTGGAGTGTCTACAGGAAGCATAAAGAAACACACACGAGCCTTCTGGGCTGAAAGACTAAATGTTCAAGTGAGAATGTTTTTTTAAAATCAGAAAAGACTGACAGAAAAGAAAAAAGAAAAAGAACTGCACCTCTCCCATGTCTTCTTCCTCTTCCTCCTCTGAAGTTACTTCATCGATGGTACCATGCTACATAAGCAAACAAACAAAAAAAGGAAAGAAAGAAAGAAAGAAAGAAGACACTTAATACACTTAAAACACTTAAGACAAACCAGAACATGTCAGATATTTTTGTCAGGCCTGCGTACCTTTCTCTCTTGGTTGACAGGGCCAGCGGGGAGAGGTTGATCCAGCATCTCTACATCGGGATGCTGAGGTAGATTATACAGCCTACACAGGTCACAGATCAGCCTCTTCAACTGCTGCAGGAGCTGAAAGAAAAGAAAAAAAACAAAAAAATAAAAAAAAACATGACTGTTAGTCACAAGCTGTCCGAAAATAAGAAACAAATGACCATCAAATGCTTTCAAGTCTTAACGCACCTAAATGATATTCATTTTCTGAGCTCATGGACAAATTATTCTTACCAGAGTAATGGAGCCGGTGTCACACAATCATAGCAGCAGCAAGCAGAATTTCCCTAATACACAGCAAGCACCAGCTCACACAAGAACATAAAATGGTCTCCACCAGGCAAACACTAACTGGCTGAGATTATGACACGGAATAAACCCGGAGTTGCCCGAAATAGCTGCCCTTTTGGGCCAAATTCAAAGTTTAAAAAATAAGCAAATAAAAAAATATATATATTCTATAAAAGGTGGGGTTCTAAAATGCCCAGAAAAAAAATATGTTTTGTTACAGCAACATTTACCCTAACAGCAGAATTTGAATCTTTTATTCTTGTTTATTTCACACGCTGTTTCTCAGAGCTTGCCTTCATACTATGTGTTATGAACGTAGCCTCAGGGAACTCAGTACTGAAGAAGTTAGCAAATTTGTGGTTAGTCACAATGCCAAGTCGTGTTTTGGTTCGTTCCCGAAATTCACAAATTAATCAGAAAACCACAGACTATTGGAAAATACCTGGTTTTACAGGCAGTGTCCCAATTTACAGCACAGACGTCACGAAGAAAAGCAGAACGTCTACTTCTCTCTGTTACTTTTTTACATTTCACACTCGAGCTTCGTTTTTCAATGTTTAAACAAGGCTGTGTGTAAATGTTTCATAACTACAAACATGTGCCAGACTTACAAAAAAGTTACAGTAATGATGATTTTCTTTGTACTCGTGCGCTGATCCGTAAATCCTCAAGCGTGTTCTAGGCATAGCTGATTCACATTTACAGATGTCCATAAAAACCAATAAAAGCAACGCTCATGGTGAAGGTGAGAATGACAAAATGGATGGAGCAATTCTTCCTAAATATGTCATGATAGAAAGCTTCCAGTAACAAAGCTCAGCCACTGCAGCATGTTGGCAAGAAAAAGCACAAACGAATACTAAATTGTTTCACAGAGTGCCGTTATTTGTGTCAAGGTTATCGAGGCACAGTTTACGTACGCTTATTCAAACTCGGAAGCTCTTGTCGGATACAAATGTTTGTTTTAAACTACAGGTTAAACCTGTAACACGAACCGCACAGGTTGTGGTTCTGAGACAGTAAATATGATTAGAATCTCATGACGTTCCCTGACTAGCTTGTTGCTAATCTTATACAGTTGTTCACGGAGGAATCTATATGTACATAATTCCTAACTACATTCTTTGTGTAAATGATTTATGAAAAAATGTATTTGCATCCTGTTTGCTAATGACTTATCTGCAGGGTAAGAATGCGATGCGGCACGCATTCCCAATTTAAGCGCTGGGGTCTCGGTGTTGGAAAATGTTCCTGCCGTGCTATTAAAGACTGAGAGTGGGCTACGAAGCAATCAATATTTGCACGGATATTTTTGTCGAACACGCCACCGTCGGGTTCACACGGCACCCGTGCGCTGTGAAAAACGCTGAAAAACTTCATTGCGCTGCCATGAACCAAAAGGAAACGGCGAGGGTCTCAGACAAAAGGAGAAGGAGTAAATTTGCTAATGAAAATAATCCCAGCATCGATAAATTATTTTACAATAAAATAAGGACTCTTACCAGCGTGTTGCCTTTTCTTACATCCTCAAGGCGTTCCAAAATTTGGGTCAGACTTGGGTCATCGGAGTCCACAAACCATAATGGTGGCGTTGAAGGATAGGATTCCTACAAGACAGACAAGGAAGATTTATTGAAGTTGTTGTCATTTTTGATGCAGATCTGACCAAAGAAAAAACAAACAAACAAACAAAAAAAAAACACCAACAACAATAAAAATAACTGTGCTTTAAAGCTTTGCTCAGAAATTAAAACATCCTGATAGCTAATGTTACATAACGGAAATACCTGACCAAGTGTCCTCAACCAACCAGTCTTAAAATATCTATTAACCTCAAATAAGTTTCAATCAGTATTTATTTTGTATCAATCGACATCTGTGACATAGAAATTTGCTCAAAAAAAAACACCAAAATGTGAAATCTTTGCCTGCTGATATTCCTTATTTTTGAATTCATTTGATTGTCTACCCAGATTCTCCTGATATCAAACTAACCAAACCAATGTTTACTACAGTTAATGTTTATGAAAAACAGGGGAAAAATAATAATTAAAAAAAAAAAGATACAAAAATCTCACACCATACTCCAAATATACTACGATGCAGCATGATTGACTTAATAAGCTGTGACTATTTGCAACTTCTGTCAGGCAAGTGTGAAGATAAAATGTGGTGCGCTGTTAAATATAGCAGATGTGCTCACGTGTGATTTTTTGCAAAGATTGAGTGTGTGTGTTTTTTTTTTATATCTTGATGACTAGATCTGATAAGAATCGGATCTCCCACATCTACAAAACAGAGAAAAGGTGTTCTCTGAGTTGTTCAAAGAGTAACACATCAATTCTGTCACAGAGCACTTTTCAGGAATCCTCAAGCATTTTATAACACAGACTAAGTCGAACGTTACTAACAGACAGGACATAAAATAAAATCGATTTATTTATTATTTTATTTAAATCGATTTATTATACCTCACTGCGTTATTTATTCAGAAAACCCGTGAGTCGGGTCTGTTACTGCTGTATGGCAAGAATAAAACACCCAGGGGGTGGTGATGTAGGAAAATAATCAATGGAGGTGAGAAGCTACAGAAGTTACCACCCAGAAGTTACTTTCCAGTAATACTGTGGACATCTTAAACAGTTCCTGTTATCGCTTATGTTATGGCAGCTATATGCAGTAGGAATGTAACGATGACATGACCGATCATGACGTTAAAAAGAAAACGTGACAATACGCATCATGGAAACGTGCGTTATCGGTGTTCTAATAAGGCAATTGTGCTGGTTAATCACCAGTTTCTCAAACTGATGGAACAAACCATAAACTATACATAGATTAACGCTGGTCACATGACCGTATGAAGAGTCTGTCAGATTCCCACCTCATTACAGATACAGGAATCACCTGCACTTGTGATATGTTTATACAATTACACAACCATGTTAGATGGTTTAAAAAAAAGGGACATCTTGTAGTATTTAAACATCAGCACCCCCACATCAGCCTTTGTGATATATAGTGCTTAAGAAAGAGGCCAAGAAAACAGGTCATTTTAGCCAACTATAGGAACTCTATTATTCTGTGAAAATGCTGGATCATTTTTAAAAAAATCCCTACAAAAGGTCAGATGTTTAATCCATCAGACTTTTAAAACACGTTTAAATTTATTAATTTATTTTTAAGATATGGTGAAGCTGTATTGTTTTACACTGTTTCAACTATGGATCAGAAACGAAAAGAAATAAAATAAACTACAAAAAATAATGAATCTTTTCAGTCATCGTTTTTCTTCATTCGTATTTTATGACAAATATATCGAATCAAATCAAATGGGCACTGAAACTCCTGCAATCTTCACGTGTTAGTTTTTACATCTCAAGGTTAAAAAGATCAACATTTTATCTCGTCATGTTACAGAAAGCGTGAAAATCCTCTGCCCAAAACAAACAGTTTTACATGGTGGAAACTTAACAGATTAACCCCGAGTGTCACTGGATGCTTCTTACAAAAAAAATAATAATCCTTTCCGCAGGAAAAAAAATTACAAAAACAACGATTACACTAATTTTAAACCGGTATATGAAGCACGATCGCCGCACAAACCCCTTTACACGCTGTTACTAGTTTAATCAAGAGCATTAACATAACCTGTGATTTGTATTGTAGCTACTTTCAGAGCAGGAACACATTGTGTTCAGTTTTTAGAATCAGAATCAGCTTTTATATGGAAAATGATAACATTAGCGTTGTTACCGTGTGTCATTCCGCTAAAACTGTACACACTGTGGTAACTAAAAAGAAAACAACTAACTAGCTAGCTTAGCAAAGTCGCTCTGGTTAGCGACAACAAATATCGTCGAAAACTAGCGAAGTTAGCTAATTTATTTACTTTGTCAAACAGCTAAATAAACCACGTTCACACTTCATCGACGTTTGTATGCTAATATGCCATACACGCTAGCTAGCTAACAATTTTTGTTTACTACGACGTTGCTAACGAAACGACTCCATTGAGATTGTTTGAAATATTACTGTACGCCACGTCTACTTTAACACAAGTACTTTAATTATTTAATCTTAATTACGGCCCGTTTTAAATCTACCGTTTTGACTTACGCTTGAATTTTCCTTCGGGGATCAATAAAAGTATTAGCTAACGTTAGCTAACCTTTTAGTCTCTTAGCCTGAACGGCCGCCCCACAAACGGCTTTCTGTTCCATAAGTAGTGCACTTCATAGGCAGCCTCAGGCGCGAAGTGTAGAGATGTTATAGTGCGCCTAGAAAGGGAGTCAGAAGCGATTTGGAACGCGACCCAACTTTTCTTTTATACGCGAGCACCGTCGCGGCCAAACATTGCGTTTCTTACCGTGATATTGCAGTGTATTATAAGCAGCTTTTCTCCGGTCACGTTAAACTGGCAGCTCAGCTCATCAGGCTTCCAGTCGATGATCCTGAAGCGTTCGTGGTTCGTGTCGAAAATGGACTCGAGAAACTTCAGCTCGGCCTTCAGTCCCGAAACCGACATCTTGCGCTCATCTCCGTATAAAAGCACAAGACAGGACCCTCTATAGTCACGTATAGTCGAGTCCGAGGTGGATAAACGAGCAAGAGAGCAACAAATAAACGAAATATACGTTATTAAAGCAAACCTTTAGCTTGGGAGCTAACGACAGCTAACTTAGCTAGCAGGCTAATAACAACGCCTTCCTTTACTCGGTTCGTTCGGGGTTTTTTTTCCGTCTGTTTTGTTGCTGTCAGAAGACCAACAAGCAACCAAATTAGCTTATACAGTATCCATAATGTGTCATCTAATCAATATAACCAGTTATTCACCTCCCCGTTGACTAAACTATGTAAAAATTCAGACCTAAATACAGGGAACTATATATCTATCGCTGTGAATCGTGGCGCTAAACGGAAGAAGATTCTTTCTGGGGTTTAAAGATGACCGTTCGCCTCGTGAACGCGCATTCCCAGCATACTGTGCGCGTCCATAGCGAGCAAGAAGGCAGAGGGCGCGTCCCAAATCGCGCCCTGGGTGATACAGAGTGAGCTACGTAGGGGATGGAAGGCATTATTTCACTCCACGTGTAGTGCGCACAAGTAGGGAGGAAGGAGCCATTGTGGCGTCGAACGAGTCGTTCTGGTTTATTCACTTTAATTGCGACAATTTTGATTTTATTTATGACCTTCATCGATTGTTTACGAAGAATAATAAATAATACATCTAATAAATTTACTTTGAATAAAATAAAAAAAAAAAAGTTAAATAACTTGTGCATTCTAGGTCTCTTAAAAAATGCAATTTTTTTAGTCCAGGCCCCTGAGGCCCCCAAAATGATGCATTTTTTTTAGCTGCTGTATCATTTATTTATTTATTTGTTTGTTTGTTTGTTTGTTTATGCAGATTTTAACTATTCTCAGTACAGTAGTGAAACCAGCCATTATCAAAAGCATTCTATTTACTGTTGAGTTGTTATTGTTGGTACCTGTTTGACTCTGTTATGGAATTGAATGAGTTCAGGAATAAATCTTGACTGACACTGATTGAATACATTTACGTACTAAAGCATTGAGAATTCCTTGTGTTAGGATATTTCATACATTCCTATTTAGTACCCACTTTATCCTGGTCCGGGTCACGGTGGATCCTAAAAGCACTGGGACTGAAGCAGAAACACACCCCTAGATGGGTTTGCCAGTCCATCACATGGACAACTCGCATTCCAATCATGGAACCATCCTCTAAACAAAAATGACTAGGTAGAACCGTAACCGTCTGTAAAAATTTCAAACACATGATCTCAGTGCAGGGGGATTTAGGTAGTTAGAAGGCCACGGGAGAAGGCCAAAGGGAGATGAGTAAAGGCTGAAATGGGAGCAGACAGGCGCGAGGAGGCTCACTGAAGCATGGTAAACTCAAAATGTAAACAGTCCCAGCATTCCCTGAGAAGTTAACCCCTTTACTGGCATGCGTGTGTGAGTGTCTCGCAATACAGGCCTGTCAGCCTGCACTTTGCCATGAAGGCAGTCCAGAGATGAAGCAGAGAGTTAGCTATATTTCAAATGTGGAAATGAGTCGGCTGTTTACACAGTTATAACGTACAGTTGATATTATTAATCTGCAAACTATTTAAAAAAAGAAAAAATAATGTGTGTGTGTTTATATATATATATATATATATTTACATATATCATATGTTTGGCTCAAATAGCTGATGACTGTATTATATATGTATACGTATACATATATATACACACACACGTATATATACTGTACGTTTGGCTCAAAATCACATGTTTGGCTCAGATCGTTCATGTTAATTAATCATATTGAGAATTATTTAAAGACCTAATCGGATATAAATATGAACATTTCTAAGCCCATTGTTAGACACCGCGATTGAGAGCCACAAGATGGCGCAAGAGACCACTATGATGTCATTTTGTTCCTTCAATCCGCTTTTGTATTTATTTCGCTTATTTTTTTTCTATCCCTCACGTTTCACATTTCTTATTAGGTCATATAACACACTGTAAAGTAACAATTATTTATTATTATAATAATATTAACAATATAATAAATAATAACAATATTATTTATTGACTTTATTAGTAACACATGTATTATTGTATTAATTCCACTTTATTAGTAATACATGTTCATCTGCTTATTTATCCAATCAGTCAATCATGAGTGCATAAAAGCATAAAAAAACAAAACATGTAGATACGTTTAATGTTAAACATCAGAATGGGGTGAAAATGTAATCTTAGTGATCTTTACCATGGGACGATGAGCTGCTTTAAGTATTTCTAAGACGGCTGATCTCTTGGGATTTTCATGCAGTCAGTCTCTAGTGTGTACACAGAATCATGTGGGTATAAACATCCAGTGAGTGGAGGATCTGTGGGCAGAATGGTCTTATTGATGAGAGATGTCAAAGGAAAATGGCCAGGCTGTTAGAGGAGAAGGGACAGAGAGACACTAGTAATTCAAATAACTATTCTGTAGCCCTGCTGTGATCTGAAAAGTGTCTCAGTGCATCTCAAACCTTGAAGCGGACAGTCTAAAAATCTCTATGTGATATAAAAAATATGTCACGATACCATACTTTGATTTGTCATTTTCAAGTCAGTGATGATGTCTGCCTTTACAATCCTCTTATTTTGCACAAGTGCACAATTACCGAATGTACACTGCTCAGTGCTATTTTGTGCATCTGTCCTGTAGAGTTTTAGTATTGTCTGTTTGCATTGTCTTTTGTCTCGCACTGTTTGCACTAGTTTGCACACAATGCACTTCGTGTGGCTAGAACAACTTACTTTAAGTCTTTAGTTCATGGTCCTGGAGAAACCTTGTTTCCATTTACCGTGTACTGCGTCAGATATATGTGGCTGTATAAAAGCTTCTTGATTTGACCTTTAAAGCTAATTTTTGGCAATCAGCACCGTAAAAAGGGATACTTTAAGAGATACAAGCATTCTATAGGAATATTTACTTCCTGTCTGTATATTCAAAGGAAGTGGTCTTAATTTTCGTATTTTTTTAGTAAAGAAGCCTATGAACATTTCTGGGGTCATTTGAGGTCATTGTGAGGTCATCCAAGACATCCACTAATATGAAGCACCAATTTTACTAAATGAGTGAAATGATGAAGTTCTTCAAATCAGTGACAAAATATCTTCAAGATCAGACAAGACCAGTTGACTTGACTTCCTGCTGTTAAACAGTGTGATGTCTTTTCCTGTTATGAAGTATGGCACTGAAAAAGCATACAGTTATATGATAGCCATGTTGAGACCTCATAAATCTCTGACTGATGCATCTCACTTTAATCTCAGTTATCTATCAAAGCAGACTTTGTATGAGCTTTCTGGACAAATACTGTACACACTTCAGCTGCATATTATAATATACTACATGCTAAGTACAGTATCTTCTTATAGATTCACATTTACAATCATGGATTTTATGTCCTGAAATTTCATATTTGAACTCAACAAAATGCAAAAATCACTGAATACCATGAAAGAAATCAAAGCAAAAAATCACTAAATCATAGAGAAATTATATGAATCGTGAGATAAAAATAAATGTTCAAGTTAGAGTAAAGGAATCATGTGAAGTAAAAAAAAAAAAAATGAAAATAAAGCAATAATTTAAAAAAAATCACATGTTAAAATGAATGAATTGTGAAAATATATAAATTTAATAAAAATTTTATTAAAAAATTTAAAAGAAAAATAATAAAACTAGATGATTCATGTAAAGCAAGCACACATGAAAATCAATGAATTGTGTGAAAAATATATTGTGACGTTATATGCGAAATGTCTAAACATGGAAAACATTTAATCATTCGTGTTTAAGAAAAAAAATCACGCAAGAATCATATGATCATGCACTAAAGTTTGTTTGACTTTAATGAGAGGGTCAATCGCATTTGTGATCGTGCAAATCCTACAAAATGACACCATGGTCTATGATCCAGTGCATCCCCTTAAAAATAAAAGGTCCCAGACGTAACATTACTTTCTACAGGGTCTATAGGGTTATCAGAGGGAACTGTATGACGGTGACAGGTTTCATGAATAATTCACACTGAAACCAAGCAGAGCCTTCTGCCACGCACTGCATTACGGAGAGCTCCCTCAGGTTTGGTTTGACTGATTAAAAAGGCAATTTCCTAAAATGATTATTCTTTTCTGTACATTAAACTAATGAACAAGCATGTCCTGTTGTGAAAGACTGCCTTAATGCTCTGATTAGCACTACAGGGTGCCACATGGCTGCCCTTGATCAATTCTGAAGTGACAAACTCAGAGGGGAACAAAACACATGGTCAAGCAATCAAGGAAGGCCACTTCAGGCTATCAGTATGGTTTGGACTCAAAAATATTATTTTTTTCTTATGTTGATATTTTAAAAATAAGTTCCTTTTTGTGATATTGCAACCCACAATTTAAATAATATTAAATGGAAGGCAAACATTCACACATAGGGACCAAGAGGAAACCCATGCTTAGAATTGAACCCTGGATTTTGTAATTATTCATAAGTATAGGACTGCTTCTCTTCTTTAATCGAATTCTCCAAAGAAAAAGTAATGAAAGGCAAGGCTAGAAGGCAAAAAAGGCTAGAAGGCAAAAAAGGCTAGAAGGCAAAAAAGCCCCAAGGTCATTGACTGGATATTACTTGTTTTCGCTGTGCGGAAGGTGGACAACATACATTTGAAGAAAAAAAAAAAACAGCAAAATGAATGAAAATGATTTGGCCTTTATTGTCACCCCCCCCTCCTCCTTTAATCCTTCCCTTACTGCCAAGGGTGCATCGGAGTGTACAAGATTAATGGTAGGAAGAGGTCAGGGTATTGGTGGTGTCACTGCTGTAATAATTCAGAGTGAGCAGGTTCATATGAGCGGGTCAGTCGGAGAGAAATACAGCCTATTGGATTTGCGGCGTCTATTTAATATGGTAGAAAATGGCAACCGTAGTTTTGGGGTGCTGAGTCCAGCACATCTTCTACTTGTGTAGTGCAGTGAATTCAGTGCAAAGTACATTCTGTTTATTTGTCATCGCTTCCGACTAAATAATCGTTCAGCATAAAAACAATTCACAAACCCTGAAATTAGAATTGAAGTAGAGTAAAGAAAATGAATCAAATCAAATTATATATATTATTTTATTATATATATATATATATAGTTAGTTAGTTATAGTGATTCAAAGGTCCCCTCCTCCAGCTCCTCCATTTATTTTATTTGTTTATTTTTCATCTAGGTCTATACATTCTCCTCAACCTTCATCATTTTAAACAATTTACCAATAATCACAATGTAAAATGTGATTTTTCTGGTGTAAATGGTGCAATCGAGAAAAACTGTATGATGAAAAGGAACTTATATTGATATTGAACAATATAACCTTGTCTGTAGAGGTGTTTATTTAATATTTTTGGAAGGAGTGTCCGGTGTCAGAACTTTGTAAGCGGCAAATGAAATCAAATTAAAACGCTTTAATTTCAAGTTTTCTGACACAAGAAAGTCTTAAGAACAGAGGGTCAGAATATGACCAGCTGAATTTATTTTGTCTGGTCAAGATCAATAGGGTGAACAAAAAACTGTGTATAAAGTAATGGTAAGTGATAATTGAATAAATAGATAAAAAGTACAACATATCATACATTCAAGTGTTAAGTATTTGAAATTGTGGTGAAAGCCTATGGGAATAAAACACTTCGGCCAGTGCTGCTGTGAGAAAAGAATCAAATTCGGTGTAGTAAGAGTATCTCGACTGTAGATAGACTCGTGTCGGCACCAGAAGTTCAAAATTCTATATTCGACCACAATAAATATATTTTACATTCAGGTAAACTCAACAAACATTTCCTTTTATTTGATTTCATCAAATACAGTTAATAAGCCAGGTCTACTATATTTTATTTTTCTTGTTCTGTTGCCAGATCAATTGTTTTATGCCTATATCTAAATATAACCAGTAGTTTTTTTATTGTATTTGTTAGATCTTATAAATCTCAAGAAATTATCACCCAAAGGAGGATGAGTGTGTGGAGTTTGCATGTTCTCCCCGTGCCTCGAGGTTTCCTCCGGGTTCTCCGGTTTCCTCCCCCGGTCCAAAGACATGCATGGTAGGTTGATTGGCATCTCTGGAAAATTGTCTGTAGTGTGTGAGTGCGTGAGTGAATGAGTGTGTGTGTGTGTGTGCCCTGCGATGGGTTGGCACTCCGTCCAGGGTGTATCCTGCCTTGATGCCCAATGACGCCTGAGATAGGCACAGGCTCCCCGTGACCCGAGGTAGTTCGGATAAGCGGTAGAAGATGAATGAAGGATGAATGAATGAGGATGAGGTTCACTTTTGGGTCTGGTTCCTCTCAAGGTTTCTTCCTCTTCCATCTAAGGGAGTTTTTCCTCACCTCAGTCACCTCAGACTTGTTCATTGGGGATAAATACAAACACATTCACATTCATATTATAATAATCTTTGTATAAATTATTATTTGTATTATGTTTCTTATGATCTCTAAAGCTGCTGTAAGACAAAGTCCATTGTTAAATGCACTACACAAATAAATGTGAAGTTAACTGAATTGAATTGAATTGAATAATGTAATATATTAAATAGTGTTTGAATTATTCAAGATATCTTATCACATGCCAAGATATATTATTTTTGCAGCATGCAAAAGTAAATTTAGTGTACATTTAGATACTTCCAGTTTGAGGACCATGGTTGTCTTTTAAATGAAACTAATATTGAACTTCATATTTCCGGCTTTTCTGGCAGCGTAGGTACAAACAGGTTGTGTTCATTTCCATCTCAGTGAAATGTAAATTAGTGTGCATTGAAATCTGTTCAGATTCAATGATTCAAACCTCCAATCAATGACAATCGATCCCAAGGTTGACCTTCTACTCGAATGCAATAACATACTAATTTAATTTCAATAAAAACATACTGTGACCTTCTTTAGGTCATGTCCGCATGTACTGTAGCCATGGCAACCAGTCCACCTTACAGACTACGTATGTTCCTGTAATGTTTCTGGATGAAAAATATGGATTCACATGTAAGGTTTTCTCAAGGAGTTTTGCAGAAACGTGTTTTAGTTTTATGACACTGCAAAGATTTCTCACTAATTCACAATTTCTCTTGATAATATTAGAAGCAGGTTTAGACTAGATTTGTAAAGTTCTTTGTGACAAACTTTGATGTTGGCTTGTCGGAGCAAGTATTCCCAAAGGCCGGTATGCTAGTGTGCTAATACTTTTGGAGGCGAGTGGATACGAGCATGAGACGTCACCCGAATACTCATGTTGCAATTTACCTCATTGTGCTGAGTGTTTTGATATACCATATGTCCATTTTGTGGTAATTTTTTATTTTGCGTGCGGACCTACCCCTCTCGTCACATGACGTCATCCGAATACCCGTGACACAATTCCCTCATTGTGCTGAGTGTTTTGGTATATCACATGTCCATTTTGTGGTATTTTTATATTTGGGGGCGGGGCTGCACCTGATGTCACGTGATGTCATCTGAATACCCATGAGGCAGTTCCCCTCATTGTTCTGAGTGTTTTGATATGTCACATGTCAATGTTGTGGAAAGTTTTTGGATTTTGCATATTTGGGGGCGGGGCTGTGGGATAATTAAAAGGCCAGTCGGTACACCAATTTAATCCTTCGTCCAGAGTATCACCCTAAAGAATCTGGCCGAGTTTGGTGTAGGTAGCTCAAAAGCTTGACGAGTTATAAACCTCTAAAATTTATAATGGGTGTCTTTTGCAAAAAATTCCAATTTTTTTTATTTTTATTTATTTGAATTAGGACAGTGCACATTAATCAACAAATCAGCAATGAACATCAGTGTAAATATGCCGGAATTAGCACAATAGCTAAATTTCATCCGTTGTCCTAAGGCAGGTATCATTCATTCATTCATTTTCTACCGCTTATCCGAACTACCTCGGGTCACGGGGAGCCTGTGCCTATCTCAGGCGTCATCGGGCATCAAGGCAGGATACACCCTGGACGGAGTGCCAACCCATCGCAGGGCGCACACACACACACTCTCATTCACACACTAGGGACAATTTTCCAGAGATGCCAATCAACCTACGGTCCATGTCTTTGGACCAGGGGAGGAAACCGGAGTACCCGGAGGAAACCCCTGAGGCACGGGGAGAACATGCAAACTCCACACACACAAGGTGGAGGCGGGAATCGAACCCCGACCCTGGAGGTGTGAGGCAAACGTGCTAACCACTAAGCCACCGTGCCCCCTAGGCAGGTATCATAAAACACAAAATACAAATTACTTACAAACATAACAACATGCATGTAGACATATTACACAGAACAACAGAGACTAAGTACAATAAACAACAGTCACACAGACGTTAAGAGGCCACTATGAACAGACATCCAATAAGAAAATGGTTTACGTATGAGTACATCGCTGTTTTGATTTCAGCCATTGTTTAAGGTTTTTTTAAAAGTTAAGTAATTGTCACAATTCCTAACTTGAGTTGGTAATGTATTCCATGACTGTGTGCCTCTGATAGACACCACCATTTGGCTAAATGTACCGTAAGTACCGGTACTCGGATCACTTAGAAGGGTGGTGCATGTGGCTTGAAAGGCCTAAGAGTAGCAATTAATACATTTTTGTCTATGAAAAATAAGCAAAACCGAATGTTGGCTTATACAAGCCAACATAATTATTATATAAACCGGAAAAGGAAAAGAGAAAAAGAGGAAAGTCAGACACTTTGGTCTGGGACCTCTATAAGTGGCATATCAATGGATTAACAAAACATCTTCCATTATATTGATTTCTTCAATTCTACATGTGTTATATTTCTGTTAGTCTTAATAACAAAGTCTAAAGAAATGATAAAAGAAACTAATTATAAGTAAGATGCAAAATATAGGACTGTAATTTTTTGAAGTTCTTCTTGGCTTAAATTCATGTATCTAATACAGTTTTAAACAGAATAGAAAGTGCACTTTTAAAACTTTTTGATTAAATGATCAGCATCAGCGTGATGTGATGTGATGAGCTATTGTTAAGGTGATAATTATTTCTAGAAAGAGTTTAACACTGGTGTAATGCCACAGTTTTCATTTGTAAGCAGTGCACAAAGAGGTCTTAGCTTGTATCAGCTAATTTCCCAGAGGCCAAGAAATAGAATTGTGCCTGCTTGGTTGTGTTCATGTTCATCATTGAATGTCTTTGTTATGTCCCACTCCACAGTGGTGTTCATTGGCTAAAAGAAAAGAACACACTCAGAGCTATAAGAATTTTTACTTATTTACTTAGACTATGTATTCATAGAAAGGTTCCAAAAAAACAAATGTTTTTATCTTCAAAGTAAATGATGATATCAAACCCAAGTTCTTGTTCATCAGTATATAAAATGAAGGTGTTATTTTCAACCACTAAAGTTCTGTGTACTGTAAGTTTATCCTAACAGAGGGAAATACACCCGTCTCACACTGAAAGCCCACAGTGTCCTGACTCATTTTAGATCAGATGACCTGTAAAATAATTGATTTGTTTATACTGATTGAAAAGTTCTGATAAGTGACAACTGATACTTCAGAATATCAGGGTGGAGTGTTAGGCTGTTGAAAATACTGACATGCTTTTCTGAATTAGAGAAGCTACAGTATATGTGGTGCATGTTTCTTAAAAAAAACCTGTAAAACTTTATTAGTTAGTAGTCTGCAATACTGATATAAAAAAAAAAAAGCATCACAACTTGATGGTTAACCTTGGGTGGTGCATAAACACCCAAGATCCCCCCTACAAATCACAGCAAGCTTCATTCACATCTCCACTAAACCTGTCTGATTGAGTGACATTCCCAAAACGAATGTGCGAACTTTAAACCCAATTGTCTTCTGGGTCGTATTTTATGACAGTGGCATCCTCTTGTAGTTCGTCACCAGACAGCGTTCATGTCTTCTCTAATAAAAAACCAGACTGGGATTGCCATTGTTGATTTATCCGAGGCTGTTGTCCTCTCTATGTACTGCTGCTGAAGATAATTGAAGCCGAGAAGCTCTTGCGTACTCTTACGCGGATATATCACGCGCCTGCATTTAGCTTCTACTGTTCTGCTTTATGATGCATAAAGAATCCATGCTTGAAAATAATGATTGTTTACCGTACATAGCTGCTTTTTGTTGTTCAGCTCATAATCAAAATCTGCTCTGAGCGCTAGAATAGCACAGCGGTCTGTGCCGGTGTTTGTGCTATTACAAGGTATTGAATTAGGTGTTAAAATTGAACATAATATCGTATTGTGCATTACTTTCTGTACATTATTGTGTAATAATATCAGCATGTAAGCTCACTGATACAAAACATTTCAGCTCTTCATAGAACACTAACTGTAATGAAAAAAAGAAAAACTTTCAATAGTCTGTAAATGCAAAACACAGTAACTACACAAATCAGAGAACACAACAGCAAATAACGAACGGAAGTCTATACACTCTGTAGTCTCAGATTCCTCTTCTTGACCAACAGGAATGTAACATGATGTGGTCTTCTGCTCCTGTAGCTCACCACCTCGTAATGTATTTGGATGTGTTGTACATTCTGAGATACTTTTCTGATCACCACACACATAAAGAGTGGTTATTTGAGCTAAACAATCCTTCCTGTTATAGCAGTCTGTCCATTCTCTGCTGACCTCAAGGACAGGTTTGCCTTCAGAACTGCTGCTAAAAGGATTATTTTTAATTGTTAAAAGCGCTATACAAATAAATTTTAATTTAATTGAATTTAATTTAATTTAATCGTGCTGCTGCTACACAATTGGCTGATTGTATACATGCATGTATTTACAATGTACCAGCATTCCAACAAAAGTAAACTTGGAATTTTTTTAAAATAGATTTTTCTAGCAAGGTAAAACCAAGTCTTTGTTTCCCAACCGCAAGCAAAAATCACTTATCGATTTCTCACGACTTCACCAATCCCCTGGCATTAAAATACTGTCTCTGGATAATAGCTAAGCTATTATGACCATGTAATAACTTGGCTAAGCAGAGAACTGCGTAGTTCAGGAATTTCACACTATAGTCTAATGCCATTGGCTCTACAGGCTTAAAGTAATGGTGAGTTAAACCTACATCCCACACTGCCCAGAAATCATATATAAGCTGTCTGTTTGACACAAAGTCGATCTGTGTCATCATTCAGAATGAAAGAGGTATTCTTGCCAGCTTTTTATCCTGTGGTATGAACTTTTCCCTGGCTATTATAGATCTAGAGCTTCATCAGATGTTTTATTGTTAGGTAAATGCTTAGTCGTAGTCTTAACTTGCTGACTTTGCTGATGTTTTCTAAAGTAGTTTATATTCATGGACAGGATCCTTCCACAACTACACATCCAAAACCCATCCAATCTTATATCAGTTATCAGTAGAAATGTATGCATGCTGAATGAATGTAGCAGAGAACATTTTTATAGACACAAACATTTGCAAATGTGAGCTTTTTATATTTATCATAACACTAGTGTCAGGTAACAAGTGCTTCCTCGGGAAACACATTTCTTACATGAAAAAAAACCTCATGGAAACACTTGGAAAAAACTAGATGACTGAAATGCAAAAATGCAAACACAAAACCAAAAACATGAAACCAGTAGCCAAAAACAGGAGACAAATATGGGAGACAAAAGGCAGACTCACAAAAACACACGAGACGACAGGTATAACTAGAATGGACATTTCCTGAAGTAAATGTGAATGGCGCTTGCACGTGATGTCAGTTCCCCTCATCGGGCTGAGTGTTTTGATATATGACATGTCCGTGTTGTGCTAACTTTTTGATTTCGCTTATTCTGGGGGCGGGGCTACATGTGACATCATGTGACGTTATCAAAATACACGTGAAAAAGTTCCCCTCGTTGTTGTGAGTGTTTTGATATGTCACATGTCCATGTTGTAAAAGGTTTTTTGATTTTGCATATTTGGGGGCGGGGCTGCAGGACAACCGGAAGGCCAGTCGGTACACCAATTTAAAAGTTTGTTCAGAGTATCACCCTAAAGGAGCTGGCCGAGTTTGGTGTAGATAGTTCGAAAGCTTGCCGAGTTATAAACCTCCAAAGTTTATAATGGGAGTCTATGGGGAAAAAAGGCCACTTTGAGACCCGGTACCGGAAGTACCGGTACTCGGATCGCTTAGAAAAGTAATAGCACACCTCTCCTCAATGAGCCGGTCCATTTGACATGTCATTCATGGCTCTAGGACAAAAGCTGCGGGACAAGTTACGCGCCGAAGTTTTGTCCGGCACAATAGTAATAATGTTGCTTTGCAAGCACCATTAATTAGGGGAAGTAATAATGTCCATCATGTCCAGCCAACTAACTCATTACAGCTTCAATTATGTCGCGTTTCATTTTTAGACCCCCTGTCGTCCATTTGTTAAGTCCAAGACTAGAAATATCAACAAATCAAGACTTAAGATTGAGTCTTTGAGCAGGTCAAGGCCAAAATATGTTATGTCAGCGGGAGTCAAAATCAATACTGTAAATAATAAAAAAAATTATAAGAATTAAGCTCTTAATTTAATTGGCTGGCATTTTGGGCCAGTGACTAGGTTACGAGGCTATGCTTTCATGATAAAGGAATTACTTCTCATCTAACTTTATGCATTCTAATAGAAAAGACAACACAAAGTTTCAGTCCACATCATATACAGTATAAACCATATACTGTATAGAGAGAACAAGGGTCAGGACTGAGATAAGGTCAAGTACAAATGCCAAGAAAATAGACTCCAGAAAGTCCAAGTCAATAAAGAAAATATCTAGAGAACAGTCTGCTGTAGCACTACTATAAATAATTTACCATAATCATAATGTTTAAGATTTGAGAAGATAGGAATATTCACGGATATAAATGGATGGAATATATTATAGATATTATTATATGCAACCTCCGGGGGAAAAACAACTGTTTTTGAAAAAATAACTTTTAATTACAGACCTGCAAGATTTGATCCTTCTTGATTATGTTAAGAACTCAGACAAATGAGAGAGAGAGAGAGAGAGAGAGAGAGAGAGAGAGAGAGAGAGAGAGATGCTATCCTATTTTTGTGCACCCCTTATTTTAAAGCCACAAGCTTATACTGTATATCCTTCTTTATTCCCTCCTAAACAAACAAAGTTGGTGCTCATAATTATATTTATGAGCTTTCTACAGAAGTGGCTGTTCCTTAACCTAAATGACCCTCTTACGAAGAAGAGGCTTCCTGTGTGCCAGACTGCACTAAATTACACCTCCTGTTGTACAGGTTGTGACTTACTCCTTAAACTATTATGAAGTCTACATTACTCATCAGGATGGATTACAGTGATTGTGTTTTACATTATGACTACTTAATACAAAAGGAAATGAAAAATGTAAAATAAATTACAGGATTATGTTTTCAACACCATTAATAAACTTTTTGTTCATGACCCCTAGCTAAACTTACAGTACATAGACAGCATGCTAGGTTGAAATTTCTGGGACAATACTTATATTTATACTCATGGGTAACAAGACACAATTAGACACAGATTCTATGCACAGGAAGTCAAGAAGGTTTACTGACCCTGGAAACTGTTGCCTAATAGAAAAAATGTTGGCTTTTAAAATGGGAAAATGAGCACACAATACGCTCAGCGTTCCAGTCGTTAGTATTATTTAGAACAGTGCTAAGCACTGAGAAATATGGTGCCAGGCATGAGCATGCTAACTGTTGATGCTAACGCAAAGTATTTACTTAGCTAGCAAGAGTAAATTACTGAGAAATGACTTATTAGTCATTATTAGAAATATACACTGCACTTAAGCTTAATATCAACTGCTATGATAATCAGAATCAGAATC
Source organism: Tachysurus vachellii (assembly GCF_030014155.1). Classification (NCBI taxonomy): domain Eukaryota; kingdom Metazoa; phylum Chordata; class Actinopteri; order Siluriformes; family Bagridae; genus Tachysurus; species Tachysurus vachellii. The sequence goes on along the minus strand of NC_083468.1, from coordinate 4,413,243 downwards.
AGGTTGATTGGCCAAGTGTGTTGATGTTGACACACACAAGGAATTTGGTTCCAGCTGTTTGTGACTCTCAAAAGTACAGACATAAATAACACTATACTATACAAACTATACAAGACAATGCAGATGATGAGATACAATATAGACAGATTGAGTATTAAATATGAATATAGAATATGACTGATCAGTTATGTACATAAAGTGTGGGAGTGCAAATAACAACATTGCTTTTTGTACAATATACAGCAGCAGTAGTGTGTGTGTAATATATACAGATGATGTGATGACTGACGGTTCTGATAATGCAGTACTTACAGATATGAAGCAGTGAATATAATTATGGTGAGTTGTTGATCAGGGTGATTGTTTCCAGGGGAAAGAAACTGTTCATGTGTCTGGCAGTTTTAGTAAGCAAAGTTCTGTAGCACCTGAGAGAAGGGAGGAGCTGAAAGAGGTGTCCAGGGTGCGAAGGGACAGTGGTGATTTTTCCTGCCCGGTTTCTGGTTCTCGTGTACCAGTGTGTACAAGTCCTGGAAAGTGGGCAGGGGGGCACCAATGATTTTTTCCGCTGTTTTAATGGTGCTGGGAGGAGTTGTTAATTCCATGAGTTCTGCCATAGTGAGAAACAACATGCTATTAGAACAACTTGTGAATGTTCTAAATTACATTCTGTACATTCTAAATCAGTGAAATAACAGAAAGGTGAGACATGATTATGGATTTTCATGTGAACCCTATTTACTCATAGCATAATATTTAGCCTAGGGGTTGAACGGTGGGAAAAAATACATTTGATTATGACTACAAATTCAAAATACACTAAGCCAAGACATATTCTGCAAAGAAGACTAGATTTTTAGAAGGGTTAGACATAATGTTAGCAGGTTGTTTTATATGTAATGTGTTCTTCATAAATGATGCAAATCATGTCACGTACTGCCGCAGGAGATGTGATCTTCTAGAGAGCATTACCCACAGTAGCTCTTGTATAATGCCATATAATGCTATCAGTGTGTTCATTATAGTTCTTCACATGCTAAACTGTCACTTTAATAGGAATAGCAAAGGCTTGAAGAGCCCATGCAAAGTTATTTTTCAGTATGTTTGTACGGTGGCTGAGAAGTGCAAAACACATTAACAAATCCGAAAACACATTAACAAATCCGAAAACAAATGAGCAAATCCGAAAACACAACGACAAGTCAGACAACCCCGAAACGGTAGTGTATCGTTTTTGAATGGAAACTTACCGATCATTGGACAAGACACCTGTCACTCAAGATATACAGGTATGGAATTTTATGTGTAATGTGTAAAGTTCTCCGTTTAAATATAAGAAAATAACAGAATTAATCCACAGTAATCCATTCCATCCATCCATTCCAACTTTTCCCTGTGGCAGACTGTTGAACTTCATGTATACCTTGAGTGACAGGTGTCTTGTCCAATCACAAACTATACCAACCTCTTCCGGGTTGTCTGAAATGTCGTTGTGTTTTCTGATTTGTTAATGTGTTTTCTGATTTGTTAATGTGTTTCGTGCACCAATTCAGACAACCCGGAAGAGGTAGGTATAGTTTGTGAATGGAAACTTACCGATCATTGGATAAGACAACTGTCATTAAAGACATACAAGTGAATGAAAGGTGTATCGTCCGATGATGGTAAGTTTCCATTCACAAACAATACCAACCGCTTCCGGGTTGTCTGACTTGTTAATGTGTTTTCGGATTTGTTAATGTGTTTTGGGATTTGTTAATGTGTTTTGCCAAACCATAGGTTTGGCTTCACTTATTTTATTATACAATATGTTTAAAGCAAAGCAATACACCAATAAAATACACATCAGACTGCAATGTTGTTTAATTCCAGGATTTTATATGACACTTAGAAACCATTTGGGAAAATTCTCTAATATAAAAGCCAAAGATTTATACCCTTGTTTACTCATGGTTCGCCAAACAGGCCCTCAAATTAATCAGTGCATGAAGACAGTTAAATGCATTTTACATCTAAGTGGCATCTCCTACATTCTATACTAGAGGGTTATCATTTTAGGGCACCATGTAGGTTGAGCTGCATGGATCTCGAAGTGTAATAGAATAATGGACTGTGCTGGGGCTGCCTAATTGGATGATGGTTATCAGTACATCAGCAGCAGACACTGGGTTCTGCTTCTCTCCATCCTCTCTAACCATGTAAACAGCAGTCTAATCAAATCCTCTGCCAGAGTCTATTTACCTCACCAGCTAACGATAGCCATCAGATGTGTGTCTGTTTACATTCTGTGTGTGAGAGAGAGTTTCTTTGTGAGTTCTTATAGGTTTAATATGAGTGAACCTATGAGAGTGCGGGTCTGACGCTAGCGTCACCTCTGCCAATCCATCAGTCACAAAGCTAATGCAGTTTATGGGGCCTGCCTGGGTCCTGACAAGCCGACAATGAGGAAAGCAGCCTGGCTTAAATCAATTAGCTAAGAGGACAGAGGCAGGCTAAATCACGCATGGCTAAAGAGCCAGTTCAGTCAAGGGGAGATGAGAAGAGGATGGCTGTAGTGCTTAGTCAGGATAGTGCTGGCATTATTGGCAAAGGGGTGTGAAGATGAATCAGAAAGAGAAAGAGAGAGAGGTAGAATAAGAGAAGATAGAAACAGGGGAGAGTGAGATCCAATAAACTGACCACACTTTATGTAAAATCAGTTTGGATGTGATATTAACAGCAGTGTGATCTGCTGACACAAAATGGGGAAGGATTAAACAGTACACATAGTGTGATGAGAAGTTTTGTGACCTTGCATCCTCAGAACTGTCTGTGGTTTACATGATAGAGTGAAGTTATGCTTATGGTCTATTAAATCAGCTCTTTGCGATTGGCATTTTACTTTGTCTTAATTGTTCAGTGCCTTCTTCACAATAGTGAAAGTCACAATCACTTGTAAGCCTGTACAAAATGCAGCTCTCCACGAAATGGTCTGTAAGTTACTGTGTGTATAATGGATTTTAACATCATTTGCTTTGCTACAGATTTCATACATTTCTGCAAATTGCAAGTGATGCAAATATGAAGATACAGTATCTGTACTTCCAACAATTTGATTGAAATTATTTACTTGTACTGGTGTATCACTAAACACTGAAAGCATTAATTTCTCTTTTAGATTTTCAGTCTTTGGTCAACAAATGTAGCAAATTAATGCAAGAAAGGAAGTAAGTAAGAAAGAAAGACATGTTGTTTGTCCTGAGAATCACAGCAGGAGAATTTGCCACCTTTGCTTTAGGTAAAGAGTGAAGAGGAGGCCATAGAGGTGAGGATGAGACTACACAGGTTTGGCCATCTGGAATCTGAAGGGTAGACTGACTAATCCGGTTTAAATCATGGATGACTAAGAGAGAAAGATCCAAGATTTGCACCGAGAAGTGACAGGGCAGAGTAAAGAGATTAACATCTTGCAGTTTTTGATGAAAGTTAAAAACAATTTTGGGTCAGAAAAGTTGAATTGACATTGGACAGCCCAGCATGATCACAATAGAACCTTTAAGCAAAACAAGCAATTTCTATGAAGTTCATTACATTCTCTAAAAAGTTATTAAAATTATGAGATCATGTTTGGTCAGCTAGTTACTGCGTCCCCTGTAGTTAAATGACAGATTGTAGAACCTATCAACTAAATGTTGTAGCACAGACACTTATCAGCTAATTAAATTCATGACCTTTTAAATATTGTTGGCTTTTGCACTTTCATTTCATTAAGTAACACAGGCAAATGGACATTTTTTAATTCCAGGAAAAGGAATTCTGTGGACAACTTCCAGATAATCAAGTCTTGTCATTGTGCCAAACCTACCCAAAGCTATACAACTGTTAAAGGTGCCCTTCCACACAAAACCGTTTTTACTTGTATTTTTTGATATGTGTTAGGTCCATATGTTTTTGTGTTGTGTCGTGAATGTGAAAACGAACTGCTACCTCCCCGGTCAGTTCTAGCCACTTAAAAGAAATAAGGGGAGAAATCAGGTCAGTTGGAAAAGCTGGTCACTCTGACGTCAGAGTGACTGAGCTCATTAATATTCATGAGCTCTCCCACTTGAGACCACGCCCCCAGAATTCGTGTAGCTCAGTGAGTTTCCTATACAGCAAGGATGGCTGAACGTCAACGGGCTTGTGAAGAAGCCATTCTGCTGCAATTCAAGGTGATTGTAAACAAATTTCCTCTAGCCTAGGCTACTTATTGCACTGGGTGAATGAATAGTCATGCTCTCATATCCTAGCGGTTAGCCAATCGGAGCCAAGCAGCAGAACTCATTTGAATATTCATGAGAACTGGTGCAAATCGAGCTGAGTCTTCCTGCAGGCTTTCTATACCACACTAGAATGGCTTGAAACAAGGTAACCAAGGCATTATTTCCACAAAAAAATGTTACAGAGTCCATGGTAAACCTCAGACATTACCACAAAAGTAATGAAATACGTGTGGCAGGGCACCTTTTAGTAAAGAATTAAACATTACGGGGTGTGTTGTTATAAGAAAATAATCACTGAAGGTGTACAGTAATGCTGCCCAGTGCAAAGTGGAGCTATTATCACCGCCCTAAAAAGTATGACCAGTAAATTTGATATTCTTCTTATATCATAGCAATTTGTCAGAAATAAATTTTTATTAATTAACAATGACATAATGGTCTTTTTCTTCAATGCATATAAAACAAGTTAGTTCCTCTTTCAAGTTGTATTAATCTCTAAAAAGCTTTAAAAGTTCTCACTCACTCACTCACTCACTCACTCACTCATTTTCTACCGCTTATACCTCGGGTCACGGGGATCTCAGGCGTCATCGGGCATCAAGGCAGGATACACCCTAGACGGAGTGCCAACCCATCACAGGGCACACACACACACTCTCATTCACTCACGCAATCACACACTACGGACAATTTTCCAGAGATGCCAATCAACCTACCATGCATGTCTTTGGACCGGGGGAGGAAACCGGAGTACCCGGAGGAAACCCCCGAGGCACGGGGAGAACATGCAAACTCCACACACACAAGGTGGAGGCGGGAATCAAACCCTGACCCTGGAGGTGTGAAGTGAACGTGCTAACCACTAAGAAACCGTGCCCCCCAGCTTTAAAAGTTAATACCATAAAATGTTTTTCATGTTTCATGTCATGAAACCAGAAAGTGTAAAGTCCTCTGTCCTGAAGACTTACTGACTGTTGCACTGGACTAACACTAGAGACTACTTCCACACATTTTTCTTTGTTAAATAACATGTTTATTAATCCATTATTATTCAGCATGGATTATAGTATAAGCAGCCACCATACAGGTCCCTGTGTAAATTGCTATAAAAATAATGTATTTGAATGAACATGTTAATATAAACCTGAGATTTTTGCAACTTGAATTATTTTCCGAGTTGATGTTATAGAAAAGTAATCGATACCTTCTGACAAATAAGATTTGAGAATTCAATAGTGCTGTGGTATTATATCATTTCTCACAACCCAAAAATAAAAGAAGAAAGAATACGCGAAAGTTACAAATGTGCTAATAGTATTAGAGTGCTCAAGTTCACACTCTTATAACTAAGTGCCTTTCCTGGAGTGGCATTTTTATAATTAATTGTAATGTATGTGTTACAAAAGCACCCCTTCCACTCACCCCCCAAAATCCCAAAATAAACCCACCCACCCATTCACCATGATAAGGAAAAAAATCGATCAGCTTTTCTATTGTTATGTTAGATAAGATGTAATTGCATTTGTTCAGTGCCTTGAAATGGAGAACGGAGCCCATTATTTCTAACACAACTCCATAGTTCATTCATTCATTCATTTTCTAACGCTTATCTGAACTACCTCGGGTCACGGGGATCTCAGGCGTCATCGGGCATCAAGGCAGGATACACCCTGTACGGAGTGTCAACACATCGCAGGGCACACACACACTCTCATGCACTCACGCAATCACACACTACGGACAATTTTCCAGAGATGCCAATCAACCTACCATGCATGTCTTTGGACCAGGGGAGGAAACCGGATTACCCAGAGGAAACCCCCGAGGCACGGGGAGAACATGCAAACTCCACACACACAAGGCAGAGGCGGGAATCGAACCACTCACGCAATTGACACGCATCAACATGCATTGAATTTGACATGCAATTGACACGCATCGAACCACTCACCATTCACTCACCATTCACTCACACAATCACACACTACGGACAATTTTCCAGAGATGCCAATCAACCTACCATGCATGTCTTTGGACCGGGGGAGGAAACCGGAGTACCCGGAGGAAACCCCCGAGGCACGGGAGAATATGCAAACTCCACACACACAAGGCGGAGGCTGGAATCGAACCCCCAACCCTGGAGGTGTGAAGTGAACGTGCTAACCACTAAGCCACCGTGCCCCCAACTCCATAGTTGTGGTTCATTATAACTAATAGTTTATCAGATTTATATATAAAGTCAATATATTCCATTTTAAAAGGAAACAGTGAGCACTTCAAAAAAATCAACAAACAGAACAAAGTGGCAATCTGCAGGGTCCAAGCACGATCCGTTACGTAGGACACTGAAGAGTCCGTCGAATTTACGAGTCTAGACTGAAAACATAGAAAGCATAAAGCATGAAAAACTTTTGCAATTACATTCCATGTAGGAAGCTTCTCGTTTCCATAAAACCGCACCCCAAGAAAAAAATACACGTTTATTTTTTCCATTTGTATCCAAAAAGCCTTTTAAAACTGTACTTGACACATTTATTACCACTACACCAAACTATCCTTTATGAATCTTTATATCAAATAAAACCTTTATTGTACTGTAAGAATTAGAAATTCTAACTGCTAATATGAAGAAAACATTTTAATTAAAATGCCTACTAGGTGAGTCCTTAATGCATCATAGAAGCTTAGCAAAGACTTTATTATATTTTATCAGTAGGCTAAGCAATAAAATGCTCCATAAAGTCACTGTGTTCAGCTCAGCAATTTTCATTATCATTTAGAGATGGCGATGCCTTATTATCATAAACCTCATAATGCATAATATACATTTATCCAAACCTACAGACGATTAAAGTAGGTTAGCAAATTTTACAGCCAGTATGACTCTTACAACTATTAAAAAGAATAAAAACGTAGAATTTACAGAACTAAGAACTTCACACAGATTAATGTTTGTATGATTAATACAAGTATGAAAAGTATACATAAAAAGATTCCTGATTTTTGGTCATACATGTCTTGTGTTGATTTCATGTGATTTTTATTTTATTTTATTTATTTATTTTTTTCAGTTTTGCCTTGCAGCACTGAGATTTGAACTCATGTCCTTCTAAACAGTAGTTCAATACCTTAACATCTGACCTCCTTACCTGGTCACTCTTTGTGGACAGTCTCATCTAGATTAAGCTGTGCTTGCTATATGCTTTTCTTGTTTTAATAAATATTTTTAATGGTGCTCTATGGGCTGCTTAGAGTTTGCATTATTTTTTAATGAAATACTAAATTATAGTTTTCGAAAAGATTGTTTCTGATAGTTCCTTGCTCTTCCACGACTTAGGGACGTTATCATATACCGTTACCTGTGCACAGGTACCTAGCTTTATATTGTATTTTGAACAGTTTTCTGGTGCCTCTTTTTGCCTTGATTCAGCATTATGCTGGATTTTAAGATTTATTTTGACTCATCAGTAAGACATTTTCAGATCTGAATTTGCAGCAGCTATTAAGAACCATCAACCTAAACAAAAATGTAATTTCCTGATTGTTTCCAACCTCGACTGTACTTTGAATGTGACATTTTTAAAAATTCTTTGTAAATCTTATGCAAAATAGCTGATAACTGTGTACACAATTTATCTGCAGTTTAGCGATTAGTTGAGAACAAGACTAACACTAACACTAGAGTTTTTTCCCCCTAACACTAGTTCTAACACTAGTTTTGCCACATGTTAAGCATCTGAACATTCCTTTTTCCTTCACTGGTCACTCTGCAGCTACTCAGAGAACAATCAATACCTCACTACCATTTTCTGCTGCCTCTCAGCCATAAGAGCCAAGCACTTGAGCTAATGAACTGCCCGGCTGATATATCTGCCCTCGAACAGCATCACAGAATTTCATCTCTGCCACAGTAGCAATTCTTTGATTTCTTTTTCTTCTCATAACCACCACCGGTAAAATGTACACGTGCACATTCATGCAATCTGCCAATCATGAAGTAACACAATGCATAACATTCCTCAGATACAGGTTCATTAATGTTTATATCATGATTCAGAAATGATTGTTGGTGCCAGATGATTTAGGTATTTCAAAAACTGCTGATCTCCTTAGAGCAGTGGTTCTTAACCTGGGTTCGATCGAACCCCAGGGGTTCGGTGAGTCAGTCTTAGGGGTTCGGCGGAGGATAAGACACACCCGACTCATATGAACCTGAAGGCTTTTCAAAAAAAAGCTACCGTTATGGAAACGACGAATAGAGAACGATAACTTCGCAAACTTTCCCCTGCTAGACGACTGTGTATGTAAGATCGAAGATGTATCTGGAATCGGAGACATTTCTTTACCCGCGGAACTGAAGCAAGCAATTGCCACGCACTTAGATGAGCTTGCAAAGTCTCTCGACGGATACTTCCCTACAAGAGAGTCTTATCCAGCATGGGTGAGACAGCCGTTCACGTTTAGTGTTGAGACAACAGATGTCCATGATGAATACCTCGATGAAATCATTGAAATTCAGCAGAGCCAGGTCCAACAGCAACTCTTCAGAACAACAACGCTCTCAACGTTTTGGTGTCAACAAATGGTAACGTACCCTGTTATTGCTAAGAAAGCTCTGGAGATTTTCATACCGTTTGTTACAACATATCTTTGCGAGCAATCATTTTCGAGGATGCTGGACATAAAAACGAAGAAAAGGAACAGACTTTGTTGCGAAAATGACATGAGATTGGCACTTGCCAAGGTGAAGCCACGCATTTCTGAACTGGTCTCTGAAAGGCAACAGCAGAAGTCACACTGATTTGCAGTAAATATTCATTATTATGTTTTTGTTTTTGTGTGAAAATCATGTTTTAATGGTTTTGTTCTTTGAACACAGTGATGCTGATGCACGGTTCATTTTTTGCACCAGTAAAATATATACTTATGTTTTTAATTTGAAAAAAATCATATTTTATTTTTCCAATTAAGAAGGGTTCGGTGAATGCGCATATGAAACTGGTGGGGTTCAGTACCTCCAACAAGGTTAAGAACCACTGCCTTAGAGGATCATGAGTGACCTTCATCTAGGGATGTACCACCTCCAGTTAGATTCTGTTTCATGAGGATTCGGGCATTCAAAGAGAAAATGCCAATTACATGTGGTCTTTAGGGACAACAACCTCCTAATCAATACACAACTGTCGGACTGTATTCGACTGTAGACAGGACATTATTCATAATAACATGCTCCGGTGTTTATAACAGTTTATAATCACACCCTCCAGTGTCACCCAAATGAGGATGAGGTTCACTTTTGAGTCTGGTTCCTCTCAAGGTTTCTTCCTCTTCCATCTAAGGGAGTTTTTCCTCACTGCAGTCACCTCAGTCACCTCAGGCTTGTTCACTGGGGATAAATACAAACACATTTAAATATGTTTAATACTAATCCTTAACTTTTGTCTAATAATAATCTTGATCTTTTGTATAATATTAATCTTTGTATAAATAACCTTTTGTACTATATTTCTTATGTTCTGTAAAGTTGCTTTGCAAATACGCCCAGTGATTGGCATTTCTATGGGCAGTAATGCCTAGCAAGATTCACCACTCTTTACAACCACAGTGAGCAGAAAAGCATCAAACACCAAACCTTGGCGAAGACCGTTTTCCTATTTTCCTTTTTCTTCCACTGTTCATTCCCATTTCCATGTTTACTACATATGTATTTATTCGTATACACTATATAGTATATTCTGTATGTTTTGAATTGAAACAAACATCAGATCATCTCATCTTGAGCTCTACACTGGCACGTAGATGTGCACATTCAGCAAATGTTCACTATGCATTGTAGTCTGAACACACATGACACTCCAGTCATTAGAAATTGATGTTTTCTTCGGGATGTAGAGCCGAGAGCATACAGTCTGAGACAGTAAATCTGTGCCATTGACACACACCAATTTGCTCCAGGGTACAGTATGTCTTTAAATTGTGTGGCAATAAAAGATGGGGAGAGAAAGCAGGGTGTAGACACTAAAGAGTTAGAAGCAGAGGCTGTGGAGGTTTCAACTTACATACACATGGTTGTTTATTGATGAATTTATTAAATTAATATACAAATTAAGCTGTCAAGTGTAAATTGCTTATTTTATTTAAAAACATTTAATGGCAATTATGTGAAAATCAGGGGTTTCATAACAATAATTTGAAAGAAAGCAATTAGAACCAATAAGCCTAGCTATTCAAACAAGAAAAAAGTAATGGCCCCCTATAAATTGAGTTAATGTGTATCATTGGTAACTGTTATTCTGCATTATTGGACATGTTTTGGTTAGGACATGCACTTTTATCATTTAGTCTTAATTTTGTAGTATTCAGCTTTCTGTAAGTGTTTTGCCTTCTATGCAGTTTTATATTCATTGTTAAATGTAAATCATTTGCATCATTATTGTGCTTGGTAAATGCAGGTTGATTATCATTTATCACTTTACATGTGTGTACAAAGAAAATCAGTGTTTATCAAAAGCTCTGTGAATCTATCTGGAGATTTAGTTTGGTGTGGTTAATAAACTAGCCAGAAATTGGCTCTGTGATTCAGAGATCATCCTGCTTGAGGAATGGCTTAACAAGAATGATGAAATTAGTCACACCGAATTTTTTTTTAAAATCATACAACATAATATCAACTTAAATAAACAACTTAAACGTTCCCAGCTCCCAGATAAACTCCGGCAATTTCAAATCTATAAAATTTGCCTCAGGCAAATTCCTTGTATCCTGGTTTATGGCAAATCCTCCATCCAAATCTGTCTCTGTGAGACTCTTGAAGATCACATGCGGTTGAACATTGATTAAATCTCTAATGTATATAATCCATTACAAGGTGGACTGTGAGAGTGACCGAGTGTAAACCTGTAATTATCGGTCTTATATACAGGACAAATGGGGGAGGAGAGAAGTGAAACCGGAGATGGAGTGGGAGAGAGTAGACAATTAGCTGTGATTAGGTGAGTAGAGGCATGGAGAGAGAGAGAGGATCAGCTGGGTTGCTGTGTTGTCAGGGAAGGACACAAAATCTTATGGTTATAGCCATAAGATGAAGTGCCCAATTTATCTAATTCTAACCTCATCTCTTACACAACGTTTACTCTTGCAAGTGTGCATTCAGTTTCTAAACATATACGTAACACAGATATGTGATTTCTGCAAGCAGCAAAGAGATTTTTCAGTTCTATAAAATTAGGTATGATGTGTCTGTACAGTATGTGTATGATTCCAGTCCTGTGGCACGTGCAGTCGGACATTTCTGCAATTTCATATGCACAATTGTTGGTCCTACTGACAGTTAGTTCCCATTTACTAGTTGACACAAAAACAGAAGAAACCAACTAGTTTATTTATTTATTTATTTGTTTGTTTGTTTGTTTTTAAATAGGTCTATACTGTTTTGCCACAAGATAGAAACTATAGTAAAATTTACGCTCGTTAGGATAGAAACAACTCTTTACAAATCTTTGTAAGTTTTGGGTTTAGTATTAAATTAGTATTAATACTTTAGTAAGTTTCAGTGTGTTAGCAGACATGTAACGTTTAACTTGGACTTTTAGTTTCAGATTCACAAAGACAAGAATTTATCCCAATGAAATGAAAACAATACTAAAACTCCTAAAACTCGTTATTTATATCATGTAACAATACTAAAATCCTTTTAGTGAAAATGATTATTTATTACTATTATTTTTTACAAATTGGTTTTTTAGACTCAAGGAAAATTATAGTTAGAGAGAGAGAGAGAGAGAGAGAGAGAGAGAGAGAGAGAGAGAGAGAGAGTGAAACATAACTGACTCAGACCAAAGGTCAGATCAGTAGCAGTCCTGACCTCCCCTCCTGAGCTGTGACCTCTCCATCACCTCTCACCTCTCACAAAGTGTGAAACAGCTCTCTATACACTCAGAAGCTCAATACTACCAGCCACAATAACTTCTAACTGGTGACATAATGACCCTGAGGAAACAGTGCGTTCGATAGATAGATAGATAGATAGATAGATAGATAGATAGATAGATAGATAGATAGATAGATAGATAGATAGATAGATAGAACTAAAATGTTTAGCTAAGGTATTCAGAAAATTGAAATGTGCAGAACAGGGGGAAAAAGAAAATGGTACATTAACAAATATAAATAAGATGTGAAGAAGAGCAGGAGTGCAGGAGAAGAGCAGGAGGGCAGGAGAAGAACAGGAGTGCAGGAGAAGAACAGGAGCGCAGGAGAAGAACAGGAATGCAGGAGAAGAGCAGGAATTCAGGAGAAGAGCAGGAATGCAGGAGAAGAACAGGAATGCAGGAGAAGAACAGGAGCGCTGGAGAAGGGCAGGAGAAGAACAGGAGCGCAGGAGAAGGGCAGGAGCGCAGGAGAAGAACAGGAGCGCAGGAGAAGGGCAGGAGAAGAACAGGAGCGCAGGAGAAGAACAGGAGCCCAGGAGAAGAACAGGAGCGCAGAAGAAGAGCAGAAGCGCAGGAGAAGAACAGGAGCGCAGAAGAAGAGCAGAAGCGCAGGAGAAGAACAGGAGCGCAGAAGAAGAGCAGAAGCGCAGGAGAAGAACAGGAGCGCAGAAGAAGAGCAGGAGCGCAGGAGAAGAACAGGAGCGCAGGAGAAGGGCAGGAGCGCAGGAGAAGAACAGGAGCGCAGGAGAAGAGTACATGAGTAGGAGAGGAGCGGAAAGGCAGGAGAGGAGCAGAAGAGCAGGTCTGCTGTATATTACTAGTGAAGGCAAAACCGCAGCTCCCACACTGTGGATTCACACCGACAGAAAACAGCCGGTCCGTCCGCTGAAGATAAGGCTCGTCCCCGCTGCGGGTGAGCGCGTAATGGGAGTAAATGAACGGAGCGCGCACGGACAACGCGGCGTCGACAATGACACGGACCCTCGGCACCCTCCTTTACGCGTTTACCTTCGTCCATATCCAGAGTAAGTACAAATCCTCTCCATTCTCCAGTATGTAGCAAAACTTTCCTGCAGACTTAAATAACTTCCGGTAGACATCGTGTAGGTAACGTTTCTCTAAGCTCATCTGGAGATATCTGGAGTTCCTTCGGCATATGTTACTATATTAGTCAGCATGATATACGTTCATTTATATATATATATATATATATATATATATATATATATATATATATATATATATATATATATATATAGTGATAGGCTCCAGATTAGGTTCAACAACATGATGCTGTGACCATGGAAATGCACTTATTAGAAATAAATAACGGGTATATATATATATATATAGTGACATATATACAAACATATAAATATATATAGTGACAAATAGACAAATAGCTATAAAACATGTGTCACTGTGGATAAGTCTGTGTGTCTATGAGTCACTAGACTGCTGTTAAGGACAACAACACTGAAGACATCACTATTTCTCAGTGCAGAACTTCTACAAGTTCCAGCAGGACAATCAAATAATAATACATCATTCTGATCCACACACTTTTACCTTTAAATAGTCGTTTTCTGATCTTAGTTCTTCGATCTCTATGAGATATTTATATATCTGATATATATCTGATTTATATATATATATATATATATATATATATATATATATATATATATATATATATATATATATATATATATATATATATATATATAGTGTGTGTGTGTGTGTGTGTGTGTGTGTGTGATCACATGCACAATCATTTTAATCAATTTTATCTTGCTACAAAAATACAGACAAAAACAAAAATCAGTTTCAGGGTGTTAAATGTAACAATAATATCTTAGGCCAAATCACACTGACTCGTCTGTTGATTATTCTCTTACATCAGCACACCAAGATCAGGTATTTATTTCTTACGTACAGTAAAAGCATATAAAATGGCCAGCCAATATGTTTCTAAACTATACACTATAAAATCTAGACTATAAATGACAAGAAAAGCATGTGAGACCTTTTTATTTAAACATAGTCTACTAAACTAACAAGTGTTAATTGACATTTTGGACTACTCATGAAGAGACAAGGAAAAGATTCTGAACACTTTATACACTGCGATTTGGTAGAAAGTGTTGTTAATCAGACAGATAAATGCAGCTTGTAACCAGGAAACTGCAAGGAACAGCTTTACCGCTGGCTCTTACAAATTACTGACACTTAAGACACTGACAATTTTTTGTAGATCAGTTAATTTGTAGGCTTATATTGTGTGTAGCATGTGCCATTCAAGTCCCTGTGAATGAAAAATTAAATCTGCAAATTAAAAACTTAGTAATATGAGTGCACTAATATACACCCATGATTTGTCTAACCTAGACCTTGTTAGTCCAGAGCAAAGAGGTTGTTGCTCAGCAATCATTGAGTGTATATTGCTTATTGGCTCTTGTACCTGCTCACCATCTGTTCAAATCAAGGTTCTGCCACCCCACTACCTTGTTAATTAGTGTTGGATAAGTGTTCATTTGTCTGTGTTCTACAATTCCTCCAATCAGCAACACAAGGGCAAAGCTTTCAGTACTGCTCTGGTAACCACTGATTAATGCAATGTTATACAGCATCACAGCTTATTTGTATCAATTATCTACCCTTCATGCTTCACGGCCAGAATCATCACGCAAAGCATTAACAGTAGATTCAGAAGTAGATGAGCATGGTATGCACAAACTTGAGCTTATCTGAAAAAAAGTGGTACAATAAAGCCATAAACATTACGACATTATGTTCCTTCTTTTCTGATTTCTTCAGTGTTGGTGGTGTTCCTGTACTGTCATGCATTTTAAACATGGATGACTGATTGTATATTCAGGAACAGATCATTTGTTATATACGTATAAGGCTGCAAAGTCAGCAGCGAGTATCCTAGCAGAGTAATAAAACATGTTCCATGCTGATGTCTAGACATGCAGAGGAGCTATGAGAGATTCAATCAAACGAATGAATGAAACGAAACGAATGAAACGAATATTTATCAGACACAGAAAATGGCTCATGTAACTTAACTAAATGAAGGATCTCTTAACTGAGATTATTGAACATATAAGTTAACATGAAGGAGCCATGAACTTCAAGATTAATAAAATATATAAATTGAGCAACTATTGATGGTTTTAAAATAAATAAACTATCATTAGCACACCGAATTAACCAATGGTCACACTATCAAAGAGTAAAAAATCATTAAATAATCTGAACACTTTTACAAGAGTAAAAAATCATCAACAAATAAATAATCTGAACACTTTACTGAATGCTTGTGGTTGTTACCTGCCAATCAAAATCAGAACTGAGATTAAAGCATCATTGTGCCAACATTTTCAACAAGAGACTTGAGTTTAAAATGTTAAGTCACGGATTGAACAAACATTGCTTAATGCAAGTGTTCAAGTGTGTTTTGTTACCAATTTTACAAAATGCATATTAGTCAACCACTATTATTACTATTAATACTAAAATTCATTTGTATTGTACTAAAAAAAAGTAGAAATTGGGCAGTTGAATAATAATAAGATAATAATAATAAGAAGAAGAACAAGGTTAGTTCTAGATTTTTGGTGTTTCTGCTTTCCAGGTGTAATCTGTGCAGACTCTGAAGAGCGTCTCATGAACTGGCTTCTGGCAAAAGAGCGTTATAACAACCTCATCAGGCCTGCTCTGAACAGAACCGAAAGAGTGACGGTGAGGCTGCAGGTCTCTCTGGCACAGCTCATCAGCGTGGTGAGGACAAGCTCTGCTCATAAAAAAAAATTATTATTAACATACTGATTTTTTTTCTCACTTCAATCAAACACCCTACCCATTCCTACACTCCTTCACTTCTCTGTAAGACGTGCAGTGTGCACTGTCGGACCTCTTCGTTTAAAGGCGCTACAGTGTAACGTGAGCACTGAGATGAGTTTCCAGCTATGATATACGAGTCCCATACTGTATCCCACATCCCATATACTTTTATGAGCCTGTTTCCCATCTGGTAATTGAATCTGTTGTTGCACATAAAGTTGAACAGTATCTTTTGTTTGGGTGCGGGTTGGTTATTTGATTTGCATAACTCCTTAATATTCACTCTTTAATTATAAAAACATCCAAACAGACAAACAAACAAACAAACAAAAAAAACACCCAGCAGAAGTAGACTCATGGTTAATATTTGGTGAAGCATCTAATGAACAGAAAGTAACACTGACACTAAGATTCTTCTTAAAATTCAAATCTTTGACACTTGGATTACAATTGGTGGGATGTGGTAGCTCAGTGGTTAAGGTGTTCGACTACTGATCGGAAGGTCATTGGTTCGAATCCCAGTACCACCAAGTTGTCACTGCAGGGCCACTGAGCAAGGCCCTTAACCCTCAATTGCTCAGGTGTATAAACTGAAATAAAAATGTAAGTCACTCTGGAAAAGTGTGTCTGCTAAATGCTGTAAATGTAAATATAAATGATTACTATCGCTGCTCCACTGGTCCCACCATCTCTCAGGGTAAGAGGTAGGTATACAGCAAGACTCTTTTCTGTTCTGGCACCGAGGTGGTGGAATGAACTTCCTCTAGATGCCTGAACAGCTGAGTCACTGGATGTTGCACTTTTGTACGTCGCTCTGGATAAGGACGTCTGCCAAATGCCATGATTGTACATGTAAATGGAAGAACTTGAATTATTTTTGCAAACGTAATTTGTCAAGCTTCTTTCACCCTTCTTTTCCTGAAGGGTGACAATACTTTTAGAGTTATCTCTAAATGTCAAGCCTACTCTTACTGTGGAATCCCACAATGCTTTAGTGTTAGAATTAAAATAAAAGGCTGCCTAGTAGAAAAAATGTCAACAGTTAATTACTGATAATGCCTCGATTTGAGGGTTTGTGTGTTTCCATACAGAACGAGAGGGAGCAAATCATGACGACAAACGTCTGGCTCACACAGGTAAGCATGAGTAGTCCATTACATGCCAATTATTAGCTAGTATTAGGCAACACGGCTTCGCTGTCCTTTGCCATTGTACATGAATATATCCGTAGAAATGACCCTCCAATAGCGGAGCAGCATTCTGTCGCCCTCGCTACCACTTATTAAAACGATAATGAAGCGTGTAATTAAGTACCATCTGACTGCCGGGAAGCCATTATTTCAGACTGTTTCTTTTCTTCTCTCAGAACTGGAATGATTACAGACTATCATGGGACCCATCTGAATATGAGGGAATCGACAAGCTCCGAATTCCCTCCAGACACATCTGGCTACCTGACATTGTATTATACAATAAGTAAGTTAAGCTCAGAGTATATTTTAGTATAATTTAAACAAATATCTGCATACTTAATGCAGTATCACATCATTTATAAAAAATATTTGTTTAAAAGTGTAGTGTGATGAATTATGGCTGAAATATTTTACTTAACAATTGCCTGCTTTATATTTTGGAACATTTCTGTTAGAAATAAACTAGAACATGACATTGTTAGGAAATCAACAATAATGAAGAATAACATTGATTATCATCCGTTAGCAGCATGTTTTGTAGTGTATTAAACAACAGCAGTTTGCCAACAAAGTC
This sequence comes from Tachysurus vachellii, assembly GCF_030014155.1. Taxonomy (NCBI): domain Eukaryota; kingdom Metazoa; phylum Chordata; class Actinopteri; order Siluriformes; family Bagridae; genus Tachysurus; species Tachysurus vachellii. Next base: position 4,395,458 of record NC_083468.1, on the reverse strand, counting down.
TATTTTTTTTATTATGTTTTAAAGACTGGTATATCATACTTTTTATTCTATAGTAAACAGTTATATTTAATGCAATGCAAAACTAGTTAGTTTGTGTTATCAAGCACGATATTAAATATCGTGCTTGATAACACAAACTAACTTGTTTTGCATTGCATTAAATATAACTGTTTACTATAGAATGAAGTAATACTGAGCTCTTGCTCATTTGATTTTGCTTTTACACAACAATTCTTTGTAGAAGAAATTAATATTGACTGAATGCTATTTCGGACAATATACGGCCGAGCGTTCTGTTTATTTTTGCTCCACTAGCAGAAATATATCAAATGAGCTACACTTTACGCTTTATAGTCCATCAGCTAGCATTTTTAGCAAGCAGAATGATGCATACATTTCTGTTTGGGCACTTTTGTTAAAATTTGCGTCCCATCTTCTGTTTCATCTTCATTTGACAAGATTTTATATTTAAATTCAAAATTACACAAGTGATGCCAAGTGAAGTAATGCATCCGTTGAAACTTCCCACGTTCTACTCATCAAATTGCTAGACTTGAACTAACTGCGTAATAATACAGCTATCAAATTCATTCAAAAGAAAATGGAGCTTGTTCCAAAAAAAAAAAATTAAAAATTAAAAGCCTCCATTTTTAGACTTGTCCACTGTGAAAAACTTAATGGAACATTTTAAGATCTGACCGTTACCAAATTATAGAGACTCTTTCTATAAATAGTAAATTAATGTTTCTTTACAGGAAGCTTCATCATATCAAACAAATCAATGTATGATTTTATTTGGTTAAAAATAAATCTCTTTATTATTAGGCATAGATCATATTGATCATCCTAGTGAGTTAGCTATAACTGTAAAAACAGTAAGGAATTTGAGCAAGAGCTTTAATATAAACCTGTCATTTGACTTGTAATTGTAACTATTGCTCTTATAGAAAATTACATTTTTGGTCAAAAACACCTTCTAGCCAATCAGAATCAAGAAGTTATCAGTGATGTGGTATACTATAATAAATTGACTGGTGTTATATTTAATAACCCTGAAAGAAATTGTGCTATATTTCCATAGAAGTAGAATGATACTGCAAAATAAGTATCAAGTGTTTTTCCCCTGAATTCCCTGTACAATTAAAAGGCTATATATTTCTTTAAAACCAAAAGAGTTTGCAAAATAGTGAACAAAGCGAATAGATAATAATAATTTCTAAAATGATATTAGAACTTGTTTCTTTTCAAGCGCCGATGGCACGTATGAGGTGACGGTCTTCACCAACGCTATTGTGCTGTTTAACGGCAGCATCGCCTGGCTTCCTCCTGCCATCTACAAGAGCGCCTGCAAGATTGAGGTCAAGCACTTCCCCTTTGATCAGCAAAACTGCACGCTAAAGTTCCGCTCATGGACATACGACCACACAGAGATTGATCTTGTCTTAAAGTCTGAGGTGGCCAGTATGGACGATTTCACTCCTAGTGGAGAGTGGGACATTTTAGCTCTGCCGGGAAGGAGGACAGTCAACCCTCAGGACCCGACTTACGTAGACCTGACGTATGATTTTATCATTAAGCGAAAACCTCTCTTCTACACCATCAACCTCATCATCCCGTGTGTTTTAATCACCTCGCTGGCCATCCTAGTTTTCTACTTACCCTCAGATTGTGGTGAGAAGATGACCCTGTGCATCTCTGTTCTCCTGGCCCTCACAGTTTTCCTGTTATTGATCTCCAAAATTGTTCCTCCTACATCCCTGGATGTCCCTCTAATTGGCAAGTACCTGATGTTCACCATGGTGTTGGTGACGTTCTCCATTATCACAAGTGTATGTGTGCTCAATGTGCATCATCGATCCCCTAGTACTCACACTATGCCAAAATGGGTGAAGCTGGTCTTCCTGGACAAACTTCCCATGTTGCTTTTTATGCGAAGGCCTGAAGGGAACTCGTCTCGGCAGAGGCTACGTCAGCGGAGGCATCTCAAAGATAAGAGAGCTCTGTTTGGGCTTAGAAGTCGAGCTCCCTGCAAGTTGGGAATGTCCTCATCCGCCTCGGTCTTGTTTGCTGCATCTTCAGCATCAGTTCTGTCTTCACCAGGACACTTTTACAGCAAAGGAAGCAGCTTTTACAGAAAAGGTGATCAGCGCCCTAGAGAGTTCCTGCCCAATGGCAACGCCTTCAACCAGGGAGACATGAGAGGAGGTGGAGGACAATCAGACCTGGGTGCTGATGTTCAAGAAGCAGTGGATGGAGTTCGCTATGTAGCTGACCACATGATGGGAAATGATGATGACCAGAGTGTAAGTGATGACTTGAGTAACATCTGTATTCTTTTCTGTTAGAATGTGGAGCTATATATACGATTGGTTGGTGTAGAGGATGAACTTGTGAGCAGGGGTTTTTAAGTGTTTAAGGTTCTGAGATTGTGATAAAAATATTTTAAGTCCTAGAAATGCCAGTCAACCAATGTTGGGATCTTCAGCAAGACCTTTAACCCACAAATATTGCTAAGTATGAATAAACAAACTAAGTGTGAATAAACACAATGTATGTGTTCACTGATTTTAATTACATTTTTTTTTACATTGAGTTGTAACACATGTTCTTATGTCTATCAAGTCACTAGCTTCACAGAAAATGGATACAGATAGGCCTCGGTTTAACTATAAGAGAGCTGAAGTCACAATTAAATCAGTTTAAGTGTAAAAGGCAGGCCTAGCTGACTAAAGTCACCAATCATACAAGGGTAATAACCTTTTGCTCAGACGCATTTTCACTCTTATATTACTCCGGGGCAGTGGTAGCTCAAGCAGTTAAGGCTCTGTGTTGTTGATTGGTGGATCAGGGTTCAAGCTGCCTCTTTTGGGCCCTTGAGCAAGGCCCTTAACCCTCTCTGCTCCAGGGGTGCTCTATCATAGCTGACGCTGTGCTCTGACCCTAACCTACAAAGTTGGGATATGTTAAGAAAGAATTTCACTGTGATGTAATGTATAGGTCACAACATAAAGGCTTCTTCTTTGTCATATTCCTCTTGCTTTCTCCACAGGTTATTGAAGACTGGAAGTATGTTGCCATGGTGGTGGATCGGATGTTTCTGTGGATCTTTGTAATTGTGTGTGTGGTTGGGACATTGGGCCTTTTCCTTCAGCCAGTCTTCCAGAACCAGACAGTTCCTGTCCATCAGCCGAATGCTGAATCTTCTAGAAGGGATGGGATGTAAAGTATGTGTCATTATAGGATGACAAACATCAGATTTAAATTTCCATAAAAGAAAAGAGCCATGATATTTGTAAGGTATTGAGAATGGACTTGTGGTATAATCAGTTATAAAGACAGTTTTCTGTTGAACTGAAGCTTAAATCAGATTAAATGCTGGATAGAAATGATTAAGCCTTTATAACAGATGGCTAAATGTCTTTAGGATTATAGCAAAATAAAGTTAAAGACACTGTCACTGTTTATCTAAAAATATTACTTCAGTCTAATAAACCAGTGAATTAAATATTTATCAGTTAATGTTTCGTGGTTCATCTCTTTCTTTAGCTGTATCTGGACAATATACTGTAGTATTTTTACCTCAAATGTTGTATTAAAGGGGGGCACGGTGGCTTAGTGGTTAGCACGTTCACCTCACACCTCCAGGGTCGGGGTTCGATTCCTGCCTCCGCCTTGTGTGTGTGGAGTTTGCATGTTCTCCCCGTGCCTCGGGGGTTTCCTCCGGGTACTCCGGTTTCCTCCCCCGGTCCAAAGACATGCATGGTAGGTAGATTGGCATCTCTGGAAAATTGTCCGTAGTGTGTGATTGCGTGAGTGAATGAGTGTGTGTGTGCCCTGCGATGGGTTGGCACTCCGTCCAGGGTGTATCCTGCCTTGATGCCCGATGACGCCTGAGATAGGCACAGGCTCCCCGTGACCCGAGGTAGTTCGGATAAGCGGTAGAAGATGATGATGATGATGAATGTTCTATTATCATGTGGAATAATACAAATTTAATAAAAATGTATCTCCACTAGCAATGATCTGATTAAATGCTTCTCCTGGTTTTGTGCATTTGTTTAGTCATGTTGATGGTTACGCTGAAGGTAGCGTTCACTGACTGCCGATTAGATGGGAGGCTAAAATCCGATCTGTATCAATAACTCTGCATTAAACTAATAAGGACTCACTGATGACAAAATAAGAATTATGTGGAGCAAATATAAAGTTAAAGACTGATAGAAGACATAGTCAGCTACATTTGTTGTTGTTTTTTTTAATGTTTCAAATGTTTCTATAAATCCTGACTGGGTTTTTATGTCTTTTAAATGTCAAATGGAAAAGGTCAAGAGAAAAGTCCCTTACAAACCAAAAAAAATAAATAAAACACTACTTTTCGTCCTTTTGTGTGATTTGTGCTTTGACAGAATAGTGCATGATTACTTGTAGTTTCCACTTTTAAAGCATTTTATAGAAAAAAAGGACCTCATCTATGTTCATTACACACATGACTGGATTTCATATGCACCTACTCAATCACCGCTAATTACTTGTTAAATCAGCAAAGATCCGTGTTCGATCAAATCCAGGGGGCGAGTTACTCTGTGTAAGCATCTGACACAACTGTCACTGACTGAAAGCAGGCTGAATAAATCTACAGTTTGGGTTCAGCCCAAAGAAATCGGCCTCAAGCCTAATCCTTAGCTATTCATAGCAATCTGTGTATTTTTCATACAGTTGATTCAATTCAATTCAAATTTATTTGTATAGCTCTTTTAACAATGGACATTGTCTCAAAGCATCTTTACAGAACATAAGTATAATATAATAATATAATACAAAAAATTTTATATTATTCAAAGATTAATATAATACAAAAAAAAATATATTACACTTATAATTAAATGTGTTAAATCCCAGAGGAGCAAGTCTGAGGTGACTGAGGTGACTGTGGCGAGGAAAAACTCCCTTAGATAGAAGAGGAAGAAACCTTTAGAGGAACCAGACTCAAAACGGAACCTTATCCTCATTGGAGGGTGTGATTATAAATATACCGTCCGACAATTGTGTCTTGATGAGGAGGTTGTTGTCGTCGAAGACCAAATATAGTTGGCATCTCATCTTAGAATGTCTGAATACTTCATGAAGCGGAATCCTTTTAATCTTAATCTTTTATTGATGTATTTTATTCTTTTGAATGATAGATTTACACCAGGATTACTCTCACAGCTCCAGAGTCTGTGATCCTGGTTGATCCTGAGATCTCAAAACATGTCCACTAAAGGGATTGGTGATTCTAAACAGCCCATAGGTGTGACAGTGATGGATTTGGCTTTGTACCGAACACTCCTATAGACTTCGGATGAAGGCTTTATTGAAGATGAATGAATAACACCGAGTGAAAAGTAAATTAACTTGACATTTAGTCGCATTTTCAAAGTCCACATAAATCATGCCAGGGTGCATTTTGTAATGTTATACATGTTTAATACAAATCCACTTCAGCCAATTTACTTTTGTGTGCTTAGCTAATGAGTTGGGCACCAGTTCGTGCATAATTTATTATGCCTAATACAGCTTCTCTGAAAAAATTAAACGGTTATTGTGTACTGATAGTACTCTGACCAGAAGATCAGAAGATATACACACATGTTCAGCATACCCTCACATACTATGCCCTCTGCTGGACACAAATAAGATATCTCTGCCTTGGTGTTTCAGAAAGTGATTCACATTAAGCTATTGTGCTGACAAGAGCATATTATATCAGTGTCAGCTTTTTAACATACACTATTTTACACAATATCGCTTTAAGGTTGTTGCGGTTCAAGTCACTGACTGTCTCTGCTCTAGGTATCGGTTCATTTTGCAGCTCATGCTTGAAGAAGAAAAGCCAGTTAAATGCTTTGCACGGCTTCTCATGACGATACTTTTACTGTCACATAAAAATATATAGGAAGCTACAGAACAGGATCATGAGATTATGAGCTGTGATGTTCTTCATTCTTGATGTGGCATTTGACAGGAATATTTTTGGCTAGAATGGTTAACTCGTTCGTATTTAATCAGGCTAATATAAATTGACTTTATAGAAATGAGCGTTCAGCATAAGTGTACCTATTAAAGAAAGACAGATCTCAAGTTGTGTGCAGTCAGCTGAATCCAGTCCAAGCTCATGAAAAAGAGAAGAACCTATGTTTTTTTTTTTTTTTAGCTGATTGGTGGAAATCTCTCTCTCTCTCTCTCTCTCTCTCTCTCTCTCTCTCTCTCTCTCTCTCTCTCTCTCTCTCTCTCTTGCAGTGACCAATCACTGAACACCATTGTTTCCAAACACTTCTACTGTATCTATCTATGTTTTTATTTTTTATTCTATATACAATCAGCCATTACAGAAAAACTACAGCATTCTTCAACATAGTCTTTATTTGCCATGTATACACATTTAACACTCAACAACTGGTAAAAACTACAGCTACAATACTTTTGCTCAAAAAAAAAAATTAATGGTTCAGTATGAGAGAGTGTCATAAAGAGTAAACTAATTTACGAATACCATTAGCCTTTTTCACTTATTTACATCAAATAATTAGCTAGAAGCGGGGGCACGGTGGCTTAGTGGTTAGCACGTTCGCCTCACACCTCCAGGGTTGGGGGTTCGATTCCCGCCTCCACCTTGTGTGTGTGGAGTTTGCATGTTCTCCCCGTGCCTCGGGGGTTTCCTCCGGGTACTCCGGTTTCCTCCCCCGGTTCAAAGACATGCATGGTAGGTTGATTGGCATCTCTGGAAAATTGTCCGTAGTGTGTGATTGCGTGAGTGAATGAGAGTGTGTGTGTGCCCTGCGATGGGTTGGCACTCCGTCCAGGGTGTATCCTGCCTTGATGCCCAATGACGCCTGAGATAGTTCGGATAGTCTGACGCCGAGGTAGTTCGGATAAGCGGTAGAAAATGAGTGAGTGAGTGAGAGAGAGAATTAACTGAAAGCCAAGTATGACATTTCACAACATATTAAGTCATGGCTGAGGTTTTATGGTTAATTAGTTTGTGGTCTCAGAATATTACCTCATGCTGTATGAGTTTGTATTAATGCTTTATTAAATAATATCTATCATGTCACCTCACCACCTCCCTGATACACAAACAATAAAGAATTTTGAAGTCATTTTAATGCAACATTGGATTCTTCTCAGGCCAAAGATATTTTCATTATTTTTATTTCCTGTTTAATTATGATGTGCTACAAAAGATTCTCTCTTTTTTTTAATGCCGTTTTATCCGGCTGTCCATCACAGAAGCAATGCAATTTGTCCAATGAGTTTAAGTCTTAAGCATATGCAGTGTATTGCAACCTGTTGTTTATTAAGCTCATGTGTCTGTTTTGCAGTGTCGACAATTTCATGTCTGTCAATAAGTTTTTAAAATATGTGGTTTGTAAAACAGTTATTATAGATAGATAGATAGATAGATAGACAGATAGATAGATAGATAGATAGATAGATAGATAGATAGATAGATAGATAGATAGATAGATAGATAGATAGATGTTTTTATTTTATATCTATAAAAACATCTATCTCTAGATGTTTTAACATATTAATTGGATGTGCACAGCAATTTTTTGTTCATATGGAATTATATCCATTTTTTTATACTGGACTAATGCACTCTTGTATTTTTTTTTAAAATATATATGTATATGTATGCCTTCCAAATGCTTTTAATCAGGTTGAAAATCTTGTAAAACCTAAAGAGAAAATTCCTCCCTCTGAGAAACTGCCACAAATTTAAAGCTTTATTTGCTGAAAATAACACCCACAATATTTTGCAACTAAAAGCTCCTCAATAAATATAATAATCAAAAGAAAAGAAAGAAAAGAAAGAAAAAAGAGAATTCCAGTCAAATAAAATTCATATTTGATTGGGAAGAAGTCCAAATTCCACTCTCCCTATGTGATGCTAAATGTCCTCCTCTCTCTCTCTTTCTCTCTCTCAATTTTTCTCTCCCTCCCCCTTCCCTCTTTCCCCCGCTCCTTATCTCTCTCCCTCTCCCTCCCTCTCCACTCAGTGCACACTGTGTGCTTCCTTCTTTCTCTCTCATATATTCTCCCTTTCAACAAGATTCATGGATTAACCTACCAGGACTTGTGTTGGATTTCACGATGAACACCACGATTTTCCTCGTCACCCCTGTGTGCTACTTTTTCCTTTTCTATTTCCTTTTCCACAGTGAGTATGGGGATTCATATGCTTTCCATTAGAAGACCCAGGGACTGTGCTACTTGTTGCTGAATAGGAGCATATTAAAATATAGCATGTTGATTATCTATTAAATATTTCAATGTTTTTTTTTGTTGTTTTTTTTTTAAATAAAATTCCATTTTATATGTGTAGGGAAGCGGCAGGGGAAAATTGTCATTTAATCTTTCTATCTTTATGTCCTGCAACTTGTCAGTTTGTCAATCAGGCTTACCTGTAGAAGGAATAATCAGAAATATGTCTGTCCTTGTGAGAGAAGCTGAATTACTGAATGTACAGTAGAGGTAATTTTGCAGTGTGTGATTCTTTTTGGGATTTGCGACAATTATTTTGTGTTTCCTGTTGACTTGGCAAATGAAAAATATTCCAAACCAATCTGTTGAAGTGGTTTATATTTAATATTTCTCAGCAGATGGATTAAAAAGGATAAAAGATTAACTCCTGATTACTGTGTTGTAAATGTTTTTAAAGGTAAAAATGTTTAAAAAGTTGAACTTTTTACAGGAGGAATGTGTTCCGAAGCTGAGCATAAACTCTTCACTGTCATCTTTGATAAATATAACCAGTACATCAGACCGGTGGAGAATGTCTCCGACCCAGTGATAGTCCAGTTTGAGGTGTCCATGTCCCAGCTAGTGAAAGTGGTAAGTATCTGAAAGGGAGAATACAAAGACAAAGCAGTGTCTTTTTTTATCTGGATTTTTTTAAAACCCTTGATTGCGATGTAAGTATGTGTTTTATAGCCTTATTTGCACAGTGTGGATTTAGTGAAGTGTGCAGAAAAAGGCTGGACTTAATTATTATTATTCGGTGAGGAACTCATCTGGCAGAATGCTTTCATCAGGCTAAATGGAAATACAGTCAACTCTGACTGATGTAAATTGGAAGTGAAATAATTACCTGTGCCATGTGTTTGATACGTGTGTGTATCGTGCTTTCTGTGCTTGGTGTGTGCTCAGTGAGCTCAGTGTGTTTGTGTTTTCCTGTCCACCCGCTCGAATAGTTATGAAATTAGTCCTGGTCACAGGTTCCATTTTCAGATAGTAACACAGAATTGTGCTCTAAATTAGTCCTGTGGCTTTAACAGCCGGGTGCGAGCTGTCGGGTCTCTGAATGATTTGGCTGGATATCAACAAATCTGACACTATCAATGGCTGTGTGATTGGCCAGGAGTAGACAGGAATTGTCAGCTTTTTTCTCAGCTCATTTCTCTCTCTCTCTCTCTCTCTCTCTCTCTCTCTCTGTTTCTCTGTTTCTCTCTGTTTCTCTTTCTCTCTCTTATCTCATCAGTATCTCCATCAGAAAACTGGTTGCCTTTTCCGACAGTTGTCAACTGTCCTTGTATATATGACAATATCTATCTATCTATCTATCTATCTATCTATCTATCTATCTATCTATCTATCTATCTATCTATCTATCTATCTATCTATCTATCTATCTATCTCTAATGGTCTTTCATGTGTGTGGATATCTGTGGCAGAATGTGTCTGTATATTAGTTTGCCAGGGTGTTTATATGTGTGTATATAGGCTGTGTGTGTTTGTGTGTGTGTGTGTGTGTGTGTGTATGTGTGTTAGTTTGCCAGGGTGTACACATAGGAGCAACAGACCAGTGACAGGACATGAGGTGGCAAACAAAACACACAAAAAAACATTGTCTGTCTGTCTGTCTGTCTGTCTGTCTGTCTGTCTGTCTTGTCCTGAATATTCTCTGTAGAGCCACACAACAGTGTTACCTATTAAGAAATGCTTTCACATAGACTTCCATTAGAACACTAGAACCTTTCCAAAGTTCAAGATTGAGATTTTCTCAAAGAGAGCTTTATGTGTGTGCAAAGTAATAATGTGCAGTTCTAATAAAGCTGCACATTATTGTTGTCATTGTTGTCACATGACATTGTTGATGTCACTCGGCTCAGCCATTTAAGTTCAGTATGCATTATGCAATTATAAACAACGCTGATTATAAATTATTGAACATTCTTTAAAAAAGACAGATTCAGGCATGGTTGTGCATACAGCAGATACGAGAAAGATAAAGGTGAGAGCGAGAGAAAAACATGTGCTTGGTAAATTATTTGTGCCTAGTCCACAGGAAGTGAGTTTAAACGATGATGCAACGCTGGACACATCTCCAACTATTTCCCTAAGCTGTTCTGAGCTTAAATGTCATGACATGCACTTTATGATGAATATTAGTGTTATTTCTCTCCGCCAGTGACTGCATTCTAATCTCATGCACACAATTTCCTAGCTTAAATTTATGGTGAGTTGATTTCAGAAAATATTTTGTCCTCATTCCTGTAACAGAAATGTCCTCTCATAAATGTACCTCAGTAAAACAAGTATAGGAGTATACTGGGGAAATGACTTATCTCAGAGACCCCCGTTCCTCAAAAGATGGCAGCCTTATCTGAGATCAAGGTCGTGACTAGAATCTTCCTGTGAGAAACACTTTTGCTGTATGCCACTTAAATACATGATGTTATAGGGAAGATAGGATGGCAGTCACATTGGGAACAGGGGTTGGAGGTTTGGGGGTAAATACGGTACACGGGTGGAAATGCTTTTGTGGCATGTGTGATAATAGCATGCTATTCTAAAAGGGTCGCATTCATTCCATAGCTCTTGCATCGCTTTAGCTGTATGTTTAGTAAAAAAACACTATCATCCATATTTTTTAGAGTGAGTGTTGTGAAATGTAACACACAAACTCTATTGTTCCTGATTAAAGACAGACCAAAAACTCCAGTTTGGTTTAATTACAGTGACAAAGTGATAGGGCTTTGAATCGACCGAGATACACAAAGTGAACCAAACATGCTGTGTTTTTCTTCACAGCGTTTTGTTGTTGGTGGTGTTTTGAGGAGCTAAACTAATGCCTGAGGCACAAGGTGTGATGAAGTGTTTTATATATTTAATAATATTGTGTTCAAAAGCAACTTGTTTCACAAATATTTCACATCATATGTGGGTTAAAAATAGGAGGAAGTGTAGTTCTTTAATAAATAAAAACATAGGCAAATTGAGGCTGTGGGATTGGCCAGGAGAAGACAGGAATTGTCAGGTTTTTTCTCAGCTCATTTCTCTCTCTCTCTCTCTCTCTCTCTCTCTCTCTCTCTCTCTCTCTCTCTCTCTCTCTCTCTCTGTCTCTCTCTCTCTCTCTCGTTCTCTCGTTCTCTCTCTCTCTCTCTCTCTCTCTCTCTATCTCTCTCTCTCTCTCTCTCTCTCTTGTTCTCTCTCTCTCTCTCTCTCTCTCTTGTTCTCTTGTTCTCTCTCTCTCTCTCTCTCTCTATCTCTCTCTCTCTCTCTCTCTCTCTCTCTCTCTTGTTTTCTCTCTCTCTCTCTCTCTCTCTCTCTCTCTCTCTCTCTCTCTCTCTCTCTCTCTATCTCTCTCTCTCTCTCTCTCTCTCTCTCTCTCTCTTGTTCTCTCTCTCTCTCTTGTTCTCTCTCTCTCTCTCTCTCTCTCTCTCTCTCTTCTCTCTCTTGTTCTCTTGTTCTCTTGTTCTCTCTCTCTCTCTCTCTCTCTCTCTCTCTCTCTCTCTCTCTCTCTCTCTCTCTCTCTCTCTCTCTCTCTCTCTTGTTTTCTCTCTCTCTCTCGCTCTCTCAATCTCTCATATCATCAGTACCTCCATCAGGAAACTATTTTCTTTTTCAGCCTTCCAGTTGCCAACTGTCTATTGTATATGAAAACATCTATCTATCTATCTATCTATCTATCTATCTATCTATCTATCTATCTATCTATCTATCTATCTGTCTGTCTGTCTGTCTGTCTGTCTGTCTGTCTGTCTGTCTGTTGGTCTGCCTACCATCAAAAGAGCACGTTCAGTATAAGACATAAGATAAGGTCTCTATGTGTCTGTACAAAAACATTGGCAAATTTCTGTGGTAGAGGAAGAATAAACCACATCAGGATTTATCCTACTGTATTCCTTACTTATTACAATAATCTGTTTATAACTGATGTTTCCTCTGTGCTAGAAGTCTGATCGTTCCCATAAACACAATGAAACAGGACATGGATGTACTGATGATCTAGCACCAGTCATACATGTGTGAATTTTCATTTCATACTATACAGGTTACATAAAGAACAACATATTTTTTTTGCTCTTTTACGTAATTAGCAATCTAACACATTAAATTAAGTAAATAGACATGACAAAAACATTATTTCCAATGACTGCAGATTCTCCAGATGGCATGCACATGTCAACAGACGGAAGTTTGAATAAGGGATGAAGGGAAAGTAACATGGATTCAAATCTTTTGTGATATGTGTGCCTTTCTCAGGCATCTTCTTCTCTCTGATCTGAGCTTTAGTGTCCCTACAGCAGCAGCTAGCATTTGGAGCCAACACATTTCACAAACCGCCCCAAGCTCCTGGTGTGCTGTGTTTAGTGCCTGCAGGCAAAAGGGCTCAGGTGGTTTTCAGTTCAGCTCTTTCCAACGAGGTCCAGACCATCTGTGAGACATGGATGATGATTCCTCAGACCGATGTCTGGACACTGACCACTGATCATAGACCCTTTCTTCTTTTCATTAATTGATCCTGAGATGTATCAGGAACATTATTGCTACCCAATATTACTGTAGTTATTTGTCCTTATAAACAAATGTTCTGATGTTGCATAAGCCTTTGGGTGGATGCTGAATAGACAATGCAATCTGATCTGGACATATTTTATAGTTAATTAAAGCAGAACAGACTGGTTAGCAAGCACAAACTAGATAATGTTCCAGACGAAATGAGTATGAAGACTATTACGGATGAGCAAAGTCATTGAAAATGTGCACATGATGCTGCAGACAAATGTATTTATAGTATAAGACAGCAAAGCAGGTGTAGAAAGAAACCGGTGCACACCTGAGCAGTTCACTTGTGCGAGCACTGAGCACTGAAGCATGTACACTTCCTACCTCATCAGGCAGGATGCAGTTCACGGCACCTTGAGCTATTTTTTCTTAACACCCACGCTGATACTTGCTTGCTTTCGGGTCAGTCGTTCATCGGTTGTGCTCTTTGTTATAGACACGATTTAAACAAAAATATCTTCTTGAACAAAATATAACGCAGCATGACGAGATAATTCATTGTTAGCATGACACAACCATCAACCAGAACCAAATGATCCTTGATGCCATGATGCTTGATGTTGAATTTGTTACACATAAACATGTACTTGTTCTTGTACTTGATGTATCCCTACTGCCTATAATTTCAGGAAATTGTATTTTTCATATCTTTTATCTGAGTTTCTTTCCTATCTTTTTCCAAAGGATGAAGTTAACCAGATTATGGAGACAAATCTGTGGCTAAGACATGTAAGTTTTTTCATTTATTTATTTTTTTTTTTAAACATTAGCACAGATGAAGAATGGCTTGAGCATAGTGATGATGTCTGAGAGTATGCTGCTGAATTAAAATGGATATAGCATAAAACCTATGTAACTTATTAACATAAATTAAATATAAGATCATATCTTATCTTATATAATGTAATATAAAATGAGTTATGTATTTTTAATTTTATCATATGAGCAACTCTTTATTGTAGTAAGTACAAAGTAGTGACAAAGTAAACATCCATTGTAATTTTGAACTAATTACTTATTTATCCGCTGCTGAATCTTGGGTGTTGGATATCGTAGGCCAATTTTTCAAGCCAATTTTTAATTAAACGGCATAGGATTTGCAAGAGCTTTGGAAAATATGTTTGTTTGTTTTTTTTTCACATTTGCTGGAGATTTTCTGGAGTATACAGTTTCAGTCCTCCACTTTTTCTTATATTAGTATATGGACTATCAGTATATGGACTATCAGTAATTTCTATATAACTTTTATAAATACATTTTCTTAGACAAGTTTATAAAAAACAAATTATTTTATCTCTGCAATTCTGAGCTAAATTTAGTTGGCTTTTGGTGTGAGACTTGTGTTTTTACCGCTGATGGGATAACCTCACTCTCACTCATTTTCTACCGCTTATCCGAACTACCTCGGGTCACGGGGAGCCTGTGCCTATCTCAGGCGTCATCGGGCATCAAGGCAGGATACATCCTGGACGGAGTGCCAACCCATCGCAGGGCACACACACACACACACACACACACACACACATTACAGACAATTTCCCAGAGATGCCAATCAACCTACCATGCATGTCTTTGGACCAGGGGAGGAAACCGGAGTACCCGGAGGAAACCCCCGAGGCACAAGGAGAACATGCAAACTCCACACACACAAGGCAAATTTTAGATGTTTATGAACAAGCACTTGGGGCATCTCAGAGAGCAGAAATGAGTTTGATATAACCATTTACTTTAAAGATAGAAACATTTGTGTGAAAAAAATTAACCGTTTTTTGTTTTCGATTAATATATTACCTGTAGTCGGTTCAGGTAAGGCTTAATAATCCTTACCTAAGCTGCACCACTGTTTAAATGTTATTGTTTAAGGAACTGATTGATTGATTGATTGATTGATTGATTGGTTTATTGGTTGATTGATTGATTGATTGATTGAGTGATTAATTGACATTAAGGAATTACAATGAAAGTGAAAATGCATAATCATATTAAAGGGAACTTGTTTATTTAATGAAAAAGAATTATCTGCAAATATGGAACCATCCAAATGCCTAAAGGAGTGTATTCAATCTTCTATAGAAAAAAATACAAATAAAAAAATCATTCCATTGATCTAAAGCTATTACATCCCATTGTGCGACTGCTTCTTTTACTTCATGTAGCTCTAGGGAATTAATTCCTGGTCTGAAATTTATCCAGTACCACATCGTGACGCTTATAAAACAAACCGTTAAAGCAAAGAGACCATGTCCCATTTTAAAATGAAACGAAAGACAGTAAAAAAAAAGAAAACAGTATCAATCCATTTAAACCTGACTGACTGAATACTGAAGAAATAATTAAACAAATGGATAAATGAACGGATGAATGAAAGTCATTACAGGCTATTCAATCAAAATTAAATGAATTTACACAGGAAGAGAAATATGCGAATAGACTGCCGTGTTATTAGAGCACTAATCAATTAGAGATGCTATGAACTGATTATCCTGATCTGTGTCTAGTTATCTGTTGTCCTCTCGTCAATGACAAAGCCTGTCTGTCAACCTGAAGGGAGACAGATAGGTCAGCATCTGAGATATCACACAGGAAAGACAAGTGTACCGTCCTGTCATTGATCTGTGTGTGCTTAATCGTACACTAATTAGTGTTGTACATGTGGGCCATAACCTTAGAAGAGCTTTTAGGTCTGAGAGATAGTAAACGAGACGAATATGATAGTGTGTTTAATACAAATGAATCGACAAGCATTTTTTATTTATTTTAGCTCATCTGAACACCACACAGTATTGCTACACACTTATATTGACTGTGGAATATTAAATATTACAGCACAGCATGGTTGAATATATATGCATTTTATTTATAAAGTTATACTATATTTATATAATCATATTCAGATTCATATGATGTATTTTTTTTATATATTTTCTCTATATATTTTTCCTCTGATCTGTACAGCTATTTCTATTTAATTTAACTTACCTTGATTTTGTTTTACTTTAACTTTTTATTAAATTAATTACATTTTTATTCTGACTTGGATTCTGACTGACGTGCAGTTTCCCTGGATTATACAATACAAAAATGTTTCAAGCCAATTTTGAATTAAACAGCAAATTAAATTTTTTCATTCTCAATAGTTAAGTTATTTTCAGTCTTCCACTTGTTTTTTCTCATTTTTTTTTTCTCATTGGACTGTGATCTCCAATTTCTATATAATTTCAACTATAAATAATTTTTTTATAGACAAATTTATTAAAAAAATATATAATAAATGAATTATTTTATCTTTGCAAGTGTGATCTAAGGGGGCACGGTGGCTTAGTGGTTAGCACGTTCGCCTCACACCTCCAGGGTTGGGGGTTCGATTCCCGCCTCCACCTTGTGTGTGTGGAGTTTGCATGTTCTCCCCGTGCCTCGGGAGTTTCCTCCGGGTACTCCGGTTTCCTCCCCCGGTCCAAAGACATGCATGGTAGGTTGATTGGCATCTCTGGAAAATTGTCCGTAGTGTGTGATTGCGTGAGTGAATGAGTGTGTGTGTGTGTGCCCTGCGATGGGTTGGCACTCCGTCCAGGGTGTATCCTGCCTTGATGCCCGATGACGCCTGAGATAGGCACAGGCTCCCCGTGACCCGAGGTAGTTCAGATAAGCGGTAGAAGATGAATGAATGAATGAATGAATATATATAATAAATGAATTATTTTATTTTTGTGAGTGTGATCTAAATTTACTTGGCTTTATGTGTGAGACATGTTTTTTTACCTCTGCTCGGATAACCTTAGTCTCAAATCTGAGATAATTATGAACAAGTACTCAGAGAGCAGAAATGAGTTTGACATCACCAATTACTTTGAAGATGAAAAATTTAACCTTTTTTGTTTTCTATGTGTACAATTATGGACAATTGTAGACGTCACTAATAAATTTTGAATTTGTCTGAAAACAGCAGCTCTGTCCGTAGTTCCATCTGTCATTCAAAACTGAGGTTTATATTAATATGTTTCTTCTTACCAACAACTTACCATAGGGACGTTTATTAGTCTGTGTGCTAACCCCTGTCAGAATAAGACTTTATGTTATCCTGTAATGTCAATGAACCTTTACCTGGATGTACGTACTGTACCTAAAATATCTAATACGTTCCTTTTCCACAGATATGGAATGACTACAAATTGAGGTGGAATCCCAGAGATTTTGGAGGTGTGGAGTTCATCCGTGTCCCGTCTAACAAGATTTGGAAGCCAGACATTATGTTATATAACAAGTAATGTGAAAAAAGTTTTCAAGAATTATCTTAATCTCTGAGAATATTAGATAACAGAAAGGCTACTGTATGTCTTCAAAAAAATATGCTTTTTGGTTCATCTGTATTTCTTCTGAATCACAGTGCAGTGGGAGATTTCCAGGTGGATGATAAGACCAAAGCTCTTCTTCGCTACAACGGAGACGTGACATGGATTCCTCCTGCCATTTTCAAAAGCTCTTGCAAAATTGATGTCACCTACTTTCCCTTCGATTACCAGAACTGCACCATGAAGTTTGGCTCATGGACCTATGACAAGGCCAAGATTGATCTGGTGCTGATTGGTTCTACAATCAACCTGAAGGATTTCTGGGAGAGTGGAGAGTGGATGATTATCGATGCGCCAGGCTACAAGCATGACATCAAATACAACTGTTGTGAGGAGATCTACACTGACATCACCTACTCGCTCTATATCCGTCGACTGCCTCTTTTCTACACCATCAACATGATCATCCCGTGCTTGCTTATCTCATTCCTGACCGTCCTAGTGTTCTATCTTCCATCAGACTGTGGTGAAAAAGTGACCCTTTGCATCTCAGTTCTCCTCTCCCTCACTGTCTTCCTCTTGGTCATCACTGAAACCATTCCATCCACCTCACTAGTCATTCCACTCATTGGTGAGTACCTGCTCTTCACCATGATCTTCGTCACGCTTTCCATAGTCATCACGGTCTTTGTGCTTAATGTGCATTACCGAACACCCAAGACTCATACAATGCCACGTTGGGTGCAGCGTGTATTCCTTAGCCTCCTTCCCAAAATCATGTTCATGACCAGGCCTGAGCGAGACCTAGGAAAGCATAAAAGTTTTAGACCCCCTCGTCCATCATGTTCCATCCATTCTTCTGCTTCCTTCCCCCAGCATCTTAGTAAGCAACAGAGCCTTCCAGGCAGCCTTCCCCGACGCACTCAGCTCTTACTTAGCACCGAGCTAAACACTCTGAGTGAAGCTGTTAAGGCCAGCTCAAGCTTCTTGTGCAGAGATGAGAGATGTAGCTGCTACTTAAGGCAGCTCTCTACCAAATTACCCACAGATGGAACTGGAGGGGCAGGAGTGGGCAGTTTTGGGGCAGTTAGTGGAGCAGGCATGATGGTAGGTTGTGGAGCAAGAGGAAATAGCCCTTGTTCCAGCTCAGAGTCTCTGGAAGGGGGACTTTTGACTCTCTGCACACTCTCACCAGAAGTTCGGGAAGCTATTGAAAGCGTTAAGTACATTGCAGAGAATATGAAGCTACAAAATGAAGCCAAAGAGGTAAGATGTTTTTTTTTTATTCAGTTTGACTGTTAAATGAAAAACAATATGTAGAAAATGGTGGACTATCACAACATATATTGGGCTGTATTCAGTTTTTAAGTTACATAGTTATGTATGCATTGTGGTGAGCTGATCCAGCAAATATGAGCATCGTTATTCATAGATTGTTATTATTTACTACTGACTTAAGCTCTGTGCAAGGAGTTTGCTGAAATATATGCAATGTATACAGTAGTTAAAATATATGGAATATACTGTATAGCAAATATTCCAGACCCCTATATGTCTGTTTAAGCTCTTGCCATCTTCTCATTGATCTATCATATTGGTCATATATAATTTTTTTTACATCCTATTACATTCATGCTTCTAAAGTCTGCATCTTCTATCCCTGATTTGTTTTTTTAACCAATTAAAGGCAAATACTTATGTTTAAATGAATTATATACACTATTAGAAACATCCTGCCTCTGACACTTCCACTGCAAAACAATCAGGCAAGCACTGAGGTGTAAATTATATGATTTTTATAAAGTAAAGCCTTGTAATATTTGTGAACACAAGGAACTTGTAATTAAAGATGCTTGCAAAGCATCATTCTTACTATCCTGCATACTCTTCCGGACAAAAATTTTGGCGCGTAACTTGTCCCGCAGCTTTTGTCCTAGACCCATGAATGAGGTGTCAAATCGAACGGCTCATTGAGCAGAGGTGTGCTATTACTTTTCTAAGCGATCCGAGTACCGGTACTTCCGGTACCGGGTCTCAAATTGGCCTTTTTTCCCATAGACTCCCATTATGAACTTTGGAGGTTTATAACTCGGCAAGCTTTCGAACTATCTACACCAAACTCGGCCAGCAACTTTAGGGTGATACTCTGAACAAACTTTTAAATTGGTGTACCGACTGGCCTTTCGGTTGTGCCGCAGTCCCGCCCCAAATTATGCAAAGTATTATGCAAATACTATTCAAATATGCAAAGTAAAAAAAATATTCCTCAAGAGTATTCAGATGACGTCACATGCTCGTCTCGACTAGCCTACGGGATTTGCCACATGCAAGCACCATTCACATTTTCTTCGGGAAATGTACGTTCTAGTCATTACTGTAACCGAGGTTAAGTCACTGACTGACTCTAAATACAGCTGTTTGTGAGTGAACTCTTTAATATTCACTGAGCTGCTAGATTTTTAGGTACGCCAACCAAATTTGTTGTTGATATATGCATAGAAACATCTACATTCAGTAACTATATATATTTAATGTGTGTCCTGTATGGACAATTTACCAGATAAATGTTTGGTGAATATAGCTACCAAAAAAAGCAGGTGAATCTGATGAAAAGGCAAACTGAGTGCAGGATATGTTTCTGAACCACAAACAGATGCCTGGAACTAGTGTCTGTCATTGCAGTTTCAAAGGAAATAAACACACATCCAATCATCCAGCAGAAATGGTTTCCTTTTTAATGTAAACATCACCCTTTCCATGATGCCTTCACATCCATTTTAGTGTGAGGACGAAATCCTATTTGCTCTGCTGATCTCCCTGTTGAGAGGATTTTTCTAATTCATGTCTGTCGTCTTGCTCCATCTCTTCAAGGTCCAAGACGACTGGAAATATGTGGCCATGGTGATTGACAGAATCTTTTTGTGGGTGTTTATCCTAGCGTGCATTCTGGGAACAGCAGGACTCTTTTTACAGCCTCTTCTAATGGGAGAAGACATGTGATCCTTCATGATCAACCTTAAACAGACTTAAGAAATCTTGACTAAGTGGTGGTGAGTGTAGTGCAATTTTAAAGAAGCAAACCGTGGACGTCAATACATCACTCAGTAGTCCTTGTGCTTGTGCATAGATTTTTTCTTTCACAAGAAGACTTCTATGAAGCCGGTGGAAAACTCGATATATGGAAATGAGTCGAAAATATGTTTTTTTTTTCTTTTTTACATTGAATTTTGGTTTAAATGGTATCTATTGTGATGTGTATTGTTACGCATCATGAAAGAATGGAGTTTCATGCTTCTTTTTGGAAAGAAAAAAAAATCTACAATTTATCAGAATTTTGATGCTGTAAGATGAGCATAACTTTGCAAATTCTGTCCAGACTTTGTGGACAGTGCCATCCAGTGGGCATATCAGGCATTATCAACCTGCAATGCATTACTGAGCTGTGAATTATACTCATCTTGCATTATACATCATATTTTTTATTAAGACCTGACAACTGAATGAGGAAATGGTTGCAGATTCATCTAAATCAAGATCCTTTGTGTTCTGTATGCTAGCACATAAAATGTCCTTTATTTCAAACAAATGACTTGATCGGGAGTGAATTAAATGCCTTCAATGTAGTGAAGTGAAGTGAAGTGACGTGACATATGGCTAAGTACGGTGACCCGTACTCAGAATTTGTTCTCTGCATTTAACCCATCCAAAGTGCACACACACAGCAGTGAACACACACACACACCGTGAACACACACACACCCGGAGCAGTGGGCAGCCATTTATGCTGCGGTGCCCGGGGAGCAGGTGGGGGGGTTCGGTGCCTTGCTCAAGGGCACCTCAGTCGTGGTATTGCCGGCCCGAGACTCGAACCCACAACCTTAGGGTTAGGAGTCGAACTCTCTAACCATTAGGCCACGATGTAAGTCAGGGGTGTTCAGTCTTATCCTCATAGGGTCAGAGTGAGTACTGGTTCCTCTGATCAAGCAGGAGCTACACCTCATTCCCACTGGTTAATCAGATGAACTTGGCTTTAACTAGACTCAGGTGTTGTTTCTTCTTGGTTGGAATGAAAACCTGCATCTACACCGTCCCATTCTGTATAAGAATAAACACCTCTGGTGTGGGTCATCTGTAAATTTTATAGATTTCTTATTTAAAATCTCAAGTTGTATCCATCAAATCTCCAAATGTTTTTTTTTTCCTGTAATATCTCTCAGAATTTCTTATCAATATATCACTATCGCTTAAATCTAATATACGATTCAACTTTTAGTATCTTCAATAAAGAAAACTTTTCTTAGTACTGAGACAAGTTGTATTTTTGTTGTTGTTGTTGTTGTTTTGTCTTTTTTCCCCCCAGAAACTTCAAGAGTAAGAAAAAATTAGGAGGTGATAACAGGAACTGACACATTTCATGGATCTTCCATAACATTAAATATAACTAATAACATAAACAATATGGAGTATTATATTAAATAAGGGATGTTGTAGTAGTAAGTTTGAATCCCAGGACAACCAGGCTGACGCTGCAGGGCCCTAGAGGCCCTTAACCATCAATTGCTCAGTTGTATAAATGAGATAAATGTAAGTTGCTCTGGATAAGATTTGGCGTCTGCCAAATGCCATAAATGTAAATGTAAAAAAAAAATAATAATATCATTAGTGATTTATATAGACAGTATTAATGCCATGACAGAGACATTAGTAGAGATTAGGAGATTTAAACACTATTATGACAATGGTATGTGTCAGGAATGACTGGGATTATTCCCTGCATGGCCACTAGGGGGACATTCTGGCATTTTGTGTCTTGTACCATGTGCTTAGTGGTTAGCACGTTCGCCTCACACCTCCAGGGTTGGGGGTTCGATTCCCGCCTCCACCTTGTGTGTGTGGGGTTTGCATGTTCTCCCCGTGCCTCGGGGGTTTCCTCCGGGTACTCCGGTTTCCTCCCCCGGTCCAAAGACATGCATGGTAGGTTGATTGGCATCTCTGGAAAATTGTCCGTAGTGTGTGATTGCGTGAGTGAATGAGAGTGTGTGTGTGTGCCCTGTGATGGGTTGGCACTCCGTCCAGGGTGTATCCTGCCTTGATGCCCGATGACGCCTGAGATAGGCACAGGCTCCCTGTGACCCGAGGTAGTTCGGATAAGCGGTAGAAAATGAGTGAGTGAGTGAGTGTACCATGTGCCTTTGTTTTTGTTTGTGTTCACGTGTGTTCACCTTCCTCCCACACCTCTTCTTCCTGTTCTTTGTGTTTCTATGATTTCCTCCATTATTTAATCCTGTTGTATTGTGCTTTATATTGGCTGAGTCTCTTGTTTGTTGTCTTTGGTTTGTTGTCTTTGGTTTTTTGTTATTGTTGTTTCCATGTATTGTGTTTCCATGTTCCTAGTGTTTGTAGCATTTGTTGTTTTCCCTCATTAAACCCCTTTTTTATGTTATCCCTGCACTTGGGTCTGTATTTTTCCATGAAGAAAAATTCTTCATTCTCCCCATTCTCTGACAGTATGACATTATGTCATTAATACGATGTCCTGACGTCCATCACAACACACAAAAATATATATATATATACACTGTGAAGTCTTACAAGCATGTTGGTGCTGATGGGAACAACAGTACAGCTAAAGGATCGCATTTAGACGATTAAAGCGTGTCTTGTAAGTGAAAGTAGAAGTAATGTGGTAGAAGAAGGTGCAAGTGGCAACGAGTCTGTTGTGAAGTACAGTACAAGCTTTGTGGGTTTGATTTTCAGCTCAAGGTTCAATTTATTCAAGAAAATATACAGTGTAAGTTCGAATCATATTGGATGCACAAAAAACTTATCGTGTTAACGTTACTCAGTTCAATCACGTGGAAACAATGTACGCAAGTTAGGCAGCAAATACTTTTTCCATTTTGAATCGAGCAAACGATCAGGATCTAACATTAGTATTTGTGGTATACCACGCTGAGCCAGAATAAATGTGAGCATGCTTTACATCAGGCAAAAAGTAAACTCACTCTTTTTCTGACACACACACACACACACACACACACAAAATCTATTTATACTGTTGTAAGACTGAAGGCATAGACATTGTAGTCATTATAGCATTATAGACCTACAGAGACAAACAGGTGAATTAATATTTAGGCCGTTCACAGATATCGCAATAATTTCAGCATTCCATGCTCTGCCCAAAAGACAAAGAACTGACAAACAGAATACACACAATTAGCCCATAATCTTTAAAAAATTCAAAATGAGCAAAATTATAAAATAAAGTCTGAACAGAAAACTAAAATGTATTTATTCGGCCCACATGTCTGATGAGAACCTGGAGTTTGTTCGATAAATGGCAGAACAAAGTTAGCACAAACATCTCAGTAAGAAAAAAATATATAAATGGAAAAACTCTTACATTATAAACACATAATTCGAACCGAATTATACTGAACCGTTTAACATTTCCTGCTTGTGTCTCAGTTATTTCAGTGACCTACAGTACAGTAAGGGTAACATTGCTTGCAGAGCAGAATTATCTTTTGCATTATCACCCCCTTGAACACACACAAACTGAACGCATCCTTCGCTACAATGCCTCGCTTCGTCATTATGCTAAGTAAGTAACTCAGATATTTCTTTAGTACTGTTTTGATAAATTTAAGAATGAATAAATTACCTGCTTTTTTTTATTCTATTTAACAGTGATCTTGGTGATTTGGTTTTCTCAAACTGAAGGTATTGATTTATTTAAGGACTAATAAAGTACTTCAGCATTACATTTAAACATGTGTACACAGTCAGTGTATTAATTTCGGGTTAAAAATCTCTGTCGTTCTTTTTTTTTTTTGAAGGTCAAGAAATCTATCCTGCAAAGGTTTATTCAGATAAATACAAAGGCAAGCTGAAGTTCACATGCAGCACATTTGGGCTGAAGAACACCCCACAGAACAACCAGTTCTATATTTACCTCTGTAGAAATGGTATTGCAATAGACATGAAATCGGGTTGTCGAGATGTTACATTTTATATAGACGACAATAGAAAGGACAACACAGGAAATTATAGTTGTGTCTTTTCAGTGCATAAGCATAACTTTGATCAAGTGATACAAAATGGCATAAATTTTATCTTCATTACTACAAACGGTAAGATTTTTAAAAGTGGTTTATTTTCTTCTCTTTTTTTTTTGATCATGTGATAGTTTACGATTAAATCCTGCTAATAATTCCTACTATTCATTTCCATTTTCTTCCATTTATAACTGTATTCCGTCCAGATTCCTTCGTCCCGGCAGTGATAGCCTTGTCTCAGACAAACGTAATAACAGGATCTGATGTTGAATTCCAGTGTACTTCTTTAAACTTACCTGATAGGATCCAGAAAGGCAACGTTTATGCCGTTCTGTATAAGAACAGCACTGTGATTCAGATGACTATTTGGGACATGACAAAGAACAAGGCAAGGTTTACTCTAAAAGAAGTCAGTATACAAGATGCTGGAACATACATCTGTTGTCTGATGTCAGAGCCTTTCCATTTTCCTAAAAATGTACATGGTGTCAATGAAGTCATCCTTCATGTTACTGGTAAGATGCAGACACCAAACACACTGAATTAATCCAAGAAAATCAATCCACCAATTATACTCTAACTAAACAGACTGGAGTTTTATCCTATCTTATGTGTTATTAATTTATTGATGTTATTAATACTCTTCGTTTCCAGACTACATTAAAGAAACTCTAATAATTACTGGTGGTGTCGTGTCTCTGCTGCTGATTATTTTGTGTCTTGGACTTGTCTCTATGAGAAAGTTTCAAAATCAAGGTCAGTTACAGTTTTGTGTATTAAAAGCGTTGAAGACAATAAGCTGTGGTGAGTATAAGGTTCAAAACAATATGTCTTAAGAAAACAATTGTTTATACCATTGTTTAAATAATATAATATGACATAATATATTATATTATGTCATATTATATTATATTATATTATGTTATATTATATTATTTATACCATTGTTTAAATAATATTATTTAACATAATATAATATAATATAATACAATATAATATAATATAATATAATATGATATAACATAATATAATATTATGTTATATCATATCATATTATATTATATTAC
Source organism: Tachysurus vachellii (assembly GCF_030014155.1). NCBI lineage: Eukaryota > Metazoa > Chordata > Actinopteri > Siluriformes > Bagridae > Tachysurus > Tachysurus vachellii. The sequence goes on along the minus strand of NC_083468.1, from coordinate 4,370,207 downwards.
ATGATATTATATTATATTATATTATATTATATTATATTATATTATATTATATTATATTATATTATAAACATGACTGACTTTTCTTATGCAACATATTTTTTTTCAGTTGATTGCTTTAAAGGCCACAGTGAAAGGTTTGATAGTCTTTAATTCAAAAAATACATTTATTGTGAATTTTTATATTTATTTATATTTATATTCACGTTTGATGTTTCTGTTGAACACAGTCATGACCCAAGAGATGCAGAGATGAACCAAGGTCATTTTTTTTACAGTTCATTTACAAAGTGAAATATATGAAATGCAGAAGGAGTAGAATTTTTGTATTTTTGTTTCAAAAATTTCTAATACTCTATATGTAATACTGCCTTGAAATGATCGTTGACTTCTTTCACTACTAACAGATGAAGTGCAGACTGAACACAGGTAAACTGATTTATTCGATTTATTTAATTATTTATTTATTCCAGGTCTCGGTCTCAAAGTTAGATATCAGTTGGAAATTATTAGTCACACAAGGGTCAGCAGATACATGTGTGTCACTTCAGATCTCTGCTTTGGTTTACTGCTTGCTAGCTAAGAATAGCAAGGAATGAAATTCAGCAATGGGAATCATTTTTTTTGGGGTGTTTGTTGAAAAGTTAGTTCTTTGAACAGATCTAAGAACCTACATTTTCTATTTGAACGTTTTGTGATAGCAAAACTATGTCATCAAGTTTTACATAGCCACGTATTAAAGTCTTGCTGTAAAGGTTTTATTTTTCATCACTAAATCGTTTGAAGAGCAAAAACAGTTGAGATCAGAGACGGGCATTGACTATTTATCTGGAATACAAATATGCAGCTGGTAACAGGCCTTTCAAGAACAAAATGCATGTATTTCACATGTCCTACACATTAAGTGTTACTCCCAATCCTGCAAATCTCTTGACGCTTCTACACCTTGTTAAAGCGTGTACTGTATGTCTACAGCGTTATAGTGTATATTTATTTACATCTGTTTCAGCTCTGGTACAGAATGGGATCAATCCTCCTCAAACAGTGGTGAGTCTTCTCTTCAGTAAGCTTTAATAATTACATCTTTAATTGTTGCACCTTCATATGACCTTTGCTGTGAAGTTATGGAACAGGTGAATGGTTTTTTAAAGCTTTTTTTTTTGCCCCACACAGAAAGTTCTTCATATGCAACTTATCAGGTAAGATTTTGTTTGTATATAGCTGTTAGTTTTAATTATTTCCCCCCAAACAATTAAGTAAAAAAAATATTGTTCCACTTTCAGATTCAGATAATATACAAAATAACAGGATGTACTGGATCAAGTATTTTAGAAACGTGAAAGTGATTTACATGGTAATTGGAAGTCTTAGCTCAGTGGTTAAGGTGTTGGTTTACTGCTTGGAAGGTTGTGGGTTCAACCCCAGGGCCACCAAGTTGCCACTCCTTGGCCCCTGAAAGAGGCCCTTAACCTTCAATTGCTCTGATGTATACATTATATAAATGTAAGACGCTTGGAATGTATTATAATTGGGACTATTCATGCAGCAATATATTGGCAATCCACTAGACTCATATTAGGGACTACTTACTATTTTTTTTATATATACATTATTGTTCTTCCTCTTGGCCTCTTACCTGGCAGCTCCATTTCCAACATCCTTCTACCAATATAACCATCTCTCTCCTCTGTACATGTCCAAACCATCTCAATCTAGCCTCTCTGTCCTTGTCCCCAAAACAGCCAACCTGAGCTGTCCCTCTGATGTGCTCATTTCTAATCCTGTCCATCCTCATCACTTCTAAATAGAACCTCAACATCCTCATCTCTGCTACCTCCATCTCTGCCTCATGTCTTTTCCTCACTGCTACAGTCTCTAACCCATACAGCAGAGCTGCTCTCACTACTGTCTTCTACACCTTTCCTTTGATTCTTGCTGACACTCTTCTGACACTTTTCTCCACTCACTCTAACCTGCCTGTACTCGCCTCTTCACCTCTTTTCCACACTCCTTGTCCCACTGGACGGTTGACCCCAAACACATAGACTTTAAATCCAAGTCTCCGACTCTGAATAAGACTAATGTGCATCCTTGCTCCTACATCACACCCGTCTCTTCTCTGTTCATCATTCATCAATTATGCATACCGACATGCAGCTGACAAAACAATTTGAATGATATAACCAGATGGGTGACAAAGAGAAATAAAAGCTCTATGTTTTGTGTGGGCATTTATTAATTGTTCTGGCATGGTGTAGCTCCATGAAATGGCCGAAAGATGAAAGATAGAAAGGATGAGGATGAAAATGATGTTATGTGATATGACCTTCACACTCACTGAAACGCAACCCAATTGAAGGGCACTGGGAGATTTTGGAGTTATGTCAGAGTTATAATAAAATTAAATGACCCATAATAATCCATGCCAATGAGCATTTGAGCTCATCTGGTGGCTCATGGTGGCCTAACAGCTTCCTTTAATTAGTTTCTAGCATGATAACAATAAGGATCTATCAAAGGTCCACTTGTGTGCATTTTGTATTCAGTATGCTGCTCTTTTCTAGGTGTGAGAAGAGCAATAACAACAATGGCTACGACAGAAACTGCAGAAACTTCAGGACTATTCTATACTCTATACTCTATATACTCTATAATGTTTCTTTTGTCCAATATTGTTGTCTGTTTTTTTTTTTACTTTTAATAACGTTGGTGTTCAAAATAAATGAAACATGCTGATGTTCGTATCCATTTCTGTGACGTTACGTTACTATAAACTTAGTTTCCGTCACACTCCTATACACACACACACACACACACACACACACACACACACACACACACATATACACAAATACCCACACACTCACATATATATATATATATATATATACACACACACACACACACGCACATACACACACACACATATATATATATATATATATATATATATATATATATATATATATATATATATATATATATATATATATATATATATATATATAGAGTATATATATAGAGTATATATATATATATATATATATATATATATATATATATATATATATATATATATATATATATATATATATATATATATATATATATTTAATGTAGAACAACATAATTTTAAGATTTATATTTACACTTAAATGACAATGGGCAATAGGGACACTAGAACTTATTTAAGTATGTTGTAGTATCAAACAAGACTCCTAAATTCCTAGGCAAAAACAGTGGCAGGATGGACAACCCTGTGAACATTTTATCTGCAGATCTGCATCTGGCATATCATAAAGAATGCAACACATCAGTATGCTCTCTGTACTGCAGTAGCCAATAAATAAATAAATAAATAAACACTACAAGCCGCCCAGTTAGGACAGTTTGCCTATCTTGATCCATCTCTGAAAGTATAGATGCTGTGCACTTTTATCCAAAGAGGCAGTGCTGTCAGTCCTGTAGCTGTCCTCTGAGATGTCTTCTGAGATGTCCTTTAAGATGTCCTCTGAGATGTCCTCTGAGATGTCCTCTAGGATATGGACTAGAATGTAAAGGCTATAAATGTAAAAAGTATGAGGCTAAACAAATTTGGAAAATAGATTTATTGCTAAAAATTCACGGTACTTCAGTGTAATGTTTTAACTGTAATGAATATAATAAAATATCAATATTTTTAGATGGTTTTATTAAAATTTTATTTTAAATGAAGAATACAGCCATTTCAGCACATGGTATTGACTAATGTCAGACACAATGCAGAAAAAGGAGAAGTTTACACAAAGAAATCACAATGCGTGATGCTGAAACGTGAGTTTTCTCGGGTCAGGAAAATACACACAACCTCAATGAAGTCAACCGTCTCTACTTGTAAGATGCAGCATAAACCAAGACATCAATAACTGAAAGGTAGCAACACCACTGTAGGTATTTTAGGAACATGCTGTTGAAAAAAGCACATGCTTTGGTTAACTTTTGCTGAGAACAAACTCACAAAACACACAAACTTAGCAGTGAGAATATCAACACAGGCCTCTGTTAACAAAAGCCATTATTTATGTCTGTACTTCTGAAGGTCACCAACAGCCTGTACCAAATTAAATGTGTGTGTAAAACCTGATTCTGATTCTGATATGAGAAACACAGGTCTCTTTCTGGGACCAGCTCATGACATGTATCTATGGTTCATAAACAGATGAAAGTTAAGGCTTCTTGAAACTAGAATGAAAAAATAAAATGCCTGAATTCTTTTTCACTGTAATCACAGTTATGTAGTTTATTTTAATTAACATTATTTAATCTTTAGCAAAGATTTTTTTTTTTCAGTATTAAGTGTTTCTCAAAAAATTTAAATTGGCTATGAGTAGATTAGTAAAAAAGGCACTTGTGTGGAAAAATAAAATGATAGAAATGATAGAATTATATAAAATAAAAAATAAAAAGTCAATTAAATTCTTAAAAAAATTCTATAAAGATAAGATCTATCTAAATATAAAGCAGATATCTATATATGTGTGTGAAGTAAATGATATATGGTTTAATTGATAGAACAATAAATAATTTAGGTACAATCTAAGGTTTATTGTAGTCGATTAAGAAGCAGAAACAAATCGCTGGTAAGAGTCGTGTGCTGCTGCTGTTTCTGTCCAATAGTAAAAGCTGGGCTGGTTATATTATGGCTAATAAATGTTCACCCACCACCAACACACACTGTACAATAGCAGACGGTAATTTACGCTTCATCAAAAATGGACATGTGCCGCACCACAATCTGTAAGTGACTAATGACATTTGAGCCATTTTCTATTTAATTATGTAGAAAATTATTTAATAATTGGACTTCAGATTGGAAAAAATCATTAATGAGAATACTGTTGTCTTAATTTATATTTAATATATCTATATTTTTTTGCTTTTTTATGGGAAAAGATATTTATTTAATGATATCAACATCTTTATCTCCATCAGAAGGTATTTCATTTCTTTATTTTTCCCTCACACTTCAATACATGGCTGTAATGAACATTAACATCATTGTTCACAAAGGAAATCTTGTTTAATCTTAGTTTTAATAAAAAAGTCTCATTTTCATTTTTCTTTCTATAAGATACAATTATTCATGTGATGATTATTTCTGTGAGGTCATTTTTAGGTATTATGTTTGTTCTATAGGTGATGCTTTGGAGATTTTCCCAGCAAACATTTTTGGAGAGTCCACAGCAAAAGCTGGTCAAAATGTCAAGTTGAAATGCAGCATTTCTCATATTCAGAGCTCAAATCAAGCAGTTCACATGTATTTGTGTAAAAATGGTGTTGGAGAGAGATTACAACTACTTGACAATAAAGACGAGCACACCTTCACTCTGAGTAATATTTCATTACAAGACTCTGGGAGCTACAGCTGTGTTTACTCATTTAAACTGTATCCTACAAAGACTGTCAGAGGATCAGGAAAAAACTCCATCCATGTTCAAGTCAGTGGTAAGAAATATTTTTGTGAATTAATTATAAAAAAGAAAAAAAAAACAAAACAAATAAATTAGCCAATTTGTCCTTTCTATTTATTATTTCCTCCTTTCTGGAAATACAGTTCTTTAACATTAACTCTACCAGAAGTTCTATTATTTTGCATAAATAACTACATAACCATGCATCATCATACTATAAAAAATGTTTGTCCTGACTGAAAATGTGATTTTTACTATTTCTCAATAGGTGATGCTTTGGAAATTTTCCCGGCACGAATTTTCGGCACCTCTACAGCAAAAGTTGGAGAACATTTAATATTACAATGCAGCATTTCTCATATTCAGAGCTCAAATCAAGCAGTCAACATGTATTTGTGTAAAAATGGTGTTGGAGAGAGATTACAACTACTTGACAATAAAGACGAGCACACCTTCACTCTGAGTAATATTTCATTACAAGACTCTGGGAACTACAGCTGTGTTTACTCATTCACACGATATTATGCGAAGAACGTTACAGGATCAGGAGAAAACTCCATCCATGTCCAAGTCAACGGTAAGAAATGTTTGACTTAGTCAGAATTTGTAGTTAAATAGAGTAAAGCAATTGTATGTAAAAATTTCTCAATAATAATATGATTAAGTATTTCAACTGTTAGATTAAATAATAAACAAAAGGTATTTGTTTAATTTACATGTTTTGATTAGTACAGAAATAATTGCAATTTTAAAATACATCACAATGGTCATATATGTAAATGAGAATGTACAAAGGACAATTTTAATATTTTAGTTTTGATGATTATTACTGTGGGGGCACAGTGCCCTGCGATGGGTTGGCACTCCGTCCAGGGTGTATCCTGCCTTGATGCCCGATGCCGCCTGAGATAGGCACAGGCTCCCCGTGACCCGAGGTAGTTCGGATAAGCGGTAGAAGATGAGTGAGTTAGTGAGTGAGAGTAATCTGTTGACTGTAAGCAACAGAACAAGTGTCAATTTTCATTTTTTGGTATATAAAAATCTAGGAAGATTATTATTTTTTGTTTATAGTAAAATGATGGTAGAGGAAAAATGGAAATAGTTTGTATTCAGAGAAGAAGTAGAAAACTTTATTTTGTGATATAAATATATATATATATATATATATATATATATATATATATATATATATATATATATATATATATATATACAGAGAATATATATGTTACAGACACAGTGAAATTCTTTCTTCTCATATCCCTTTGGGGTCAGAGCACAAAAATCATTAATGAGAATACTGTTGTCTTAATTTATATTTTATATATATATATATATATATATATATATATATATATATATATATATATATATATATATATATATATATATATATTTGTTTTTGCTTTTTTATGGGAAAAGATGTTTATTTAATGATATCAACATCTTTATCTCCATCAGAAGGTATTTCATTTCTTTATTTTTCCCTCACACTTCAATACATGGCTGTAATGAACATTAACATCATTGTTCACAAAGGAAATCTTGTATAATCTTAGTTTTAAAAAAAGTCTCATTTTCATTTTTCTTTCTATAAGATACAATTATTCATGTGATGATTATTTCTGTGAGGTCATTTTTAGGTATTATGTTTGTTCTATAGGTGATGCTTTGGAGATTTTCCCAGCAAACATTTTTGGAGAGTCCACAGCAAAAGCTGGTCAAAATGTCAAGTTGAAATGCAGCATTTCTCATATTCAGAGCTCAAATCAAGCAGTTCACATGTATTTGTGTAAAAATGGTGTTGGAGAGAGATTACAACTACTTGACAATAAAGACGAGCACACCTTCACTCTGAGTAATATTTCATTACAAGACTCTGGGAGCTACAGCTGTGTTTACTCATTTAAACTGTATCCTACAAAGACTGTCAGAGGATCAGGAAAAAACTCCATCCATGTTCAAGTCAGTGGTAAGAAATATTTTTGTGAATGAATTATAAAAAAACAAACAAAAAAAAACAAAGAAATTAGCCAATTTGTCCTTTCTATTTATTATTTCCTCCTTTCTGGAAATACAGTTCTTTAACATTAACTCTACCAGAAGTTCTATTATTTTGCATAAATAACTACATAACCATGCATCATCATACTATAAAAAATGTTTGTCCTGACTGAAAATGTGATTTTTACTATTTCTCAATAGGTGATGCTTTGGAAATTTTCCCGGCACGAATTTTCGGCACCTCTACAGCAAAAGTTGGAGAACATTTAATATTACAATGCAGCATTTCTCATATTCAGAGCTCAAATCAAGCAGTTCACATGTATTTGTGTAAAAATGGTGTTGGAGAGAGATTACAACTACTTGACAATAAAGACGAGCACACCTTCACTCTGAGTAATATTTCATTACAAGACTCTGGGAGATACAGCTGTGTTTACTCATTCACACGGTATTATATAAAGGATGTCAGAGGATCAGGAGAAAACTCCATCCATGTTCAAGTCAACGGTAAGAAATGTTTGACTTAGTCAGAATTTGTAGTTAAATAGAGTAATGTAATTGTATGTAAAAATTTCTCAATAATAATATGATTATTTCAACTATTAGATTAAATAATGAACAAAAGGTATTTGTTTAATTTACATGTTTTTATTAGTACAGAAATAATTGCAATTTTAAAATACATCACAATGGACATGTATGTACATGAGAATGTACAAAGGACAATTTTAATATTTTAGTTTTGATTACTGTATATTACAAGTAATAATTTTATTATGTGCACATCCATTTATTGTTATAGATCCAAGAGATAACGCTAAAACAGATGGTAAGGATGACTTTCACTTCTTTAGTCCAATGAAAAAAGAAACTAATTCTGAATAAAACTCTACTGAGATCAGTTTCTGTTCTTCCAGATCCAGTATTTGAAAGAAATCTTGTACGATTAGTGTTCTCAGTTGGAGTGATCATGTTCGCGTGTTTCGTCGTGGTGTTTGACATCAAAACAAGGTCACATGCTTCCAGAACATTCACCAGCTCAGTCAAAACCAAGGATGAAATCGATGCATAAGATTCAGCATGTCTAGACCGGGGTCAACACTCAGAGGATTATTCTTGTGTATTATCTAGTATGTTTTTTTGAAGTACAGAACACAGATATATAAGGAATATAAGGAAGACTGATATATTACAAGCCTGAAAGTGAAAATCTGTGGAAGTGAATATTGGGGAGCTGACATGGTGAAATGTTTCTACTGGAATCAACAAATGGTACCAGAGTAAAAGTGTATAACTTCAGGAGAATTCAGACATAGCAGATATGTTTAATTGGATCTAGAGAGAATGTCATTATCAAACATTTATTTTAATTAGCAATATTACCTATAAATTTTGTACAAAAATTCTGTACTTTATGGTTTTTCCTTCTGTGTATATCTACTGTGGATGGAAATTGATATCATGCTAAAAGTAAATAAATTTAATAGTAATCTGTTGACTGTAAGCAACAAAACAAGTGTCAATTTTAATTTTTTGGTATATAAAAATCTAGGAAGATTGTTATTTTTTGTTTATAGTAAAATGATGGTAGAGCAAAAATGGAAATAGTTTGTATTCAGAGAAGAAGTAGAAAACTTTATTTTGTGATATATATATATATATATATATATATATATATATATATATATATATATATATATATATATATATATTTTTTTTTTTTTTTTTTTTTTTTTTTTTTTTTTTCACATATCCCAACGTTGGAGGTTGGGGTCAGAGCACAGGGTCAGCCATGATACAGCACCACTGGAGTAGTGAGGGTTAAGGGCCTTGCTCAAGGGCCCCAACAGTGGCAGCTTGACAACCCAGAGCCACCACTGCTCCAGCTATATTCACAGTGAAACAGAATATTGAAGATAAAAATCAATCTAAATGTTGTTTTATGGTTAATGACCATTTCTTGCATTGCTTAGAAAGCCAAATATATATTTTTAAATAAGCAAATCTAGTGACACACTGTCTCATGCTTCAAAATTTCTAACAGTTTGCATGAGTTAAGCTTTAGGAGTGAAAAAGTAATGGCATCTGTCATACATCTTAAACATATAAAATGAATAGAACTAAAACTAATAAAACCTACTTCTCTACTTCTATAGTAATAATAGTTATTAACTAATTTTATAACAAAAAATAGCTAGTTCATAAGAAGAAACAATCTAATATAATTTAAAAAACGAATAACTACAATGTTAAACTATAAATATAGATACAAACAGGCTGCCCAGTTAGGACAGTTTGCCTATCTTGATCCATCTCTGAAAGTATAGATGCTGTGCACTTTTATCCAAAGAGGCAGTGCTGTCAGGCCTGTAGCTGTCCTCTAGGATGTCCTCTGAGATGTCCTCTAGGATATGGACACAGAATTGTAGGTTTATTGCTAAAAATTCACAGTACTTCAGTGTAATGAATATAATAAAAAATTTTAAAATGTAATTCATTTTTTAAAAATATAATTTTAAATGAAGAATACAGCCATTTCAGCACATGGTATTGACTAATGTCAGACACAATGCAGAATAAGGAGAAGTTTACACAAAGAAATGACAATGTGTGATGCTGAAACGTGAGTTTTCTCGGGTCAGGAAAATACACACAACCTCAATGAAGTCAACCGTCTCTACTTGTAAGATGCAGCATAAACCAAGACATCAATAACTGAAAGGTAGCAACACCACTGTAGGTATTTTAGGAACATGCTGTTGAAAAAAGCACATGCTTTGGTTAACTTTTGCTGAGAACAAACTCACAAAACACACAAACTTAGCAGTGAGAATATCAACACAGGCCTCTGTTAACAAACCCTATAGCCATTATTTATGTCTGTACTTCTAAAGGTCACCAAAAGCCTGTACCAAATTAAATGTGTGTGTAAAACCTGATTCTGATTCTGATATGAGAAACACAGGTCTCTTTCTGGGACCAGCTCATGACATGTATCTATGGTTCATAAACAGATGAAAGTTAAGGCTTCTTGAAACTAGAATGAAAAAATAAAATGCCTGAATTCTTTTTCACTGTAATCACAGTTATGTAGTTTATTTTAATTAACATTATTTAATCTTTAGCAAAGATTTTTTTTTTCAGTATTAAGTGTTTCTCAAAAAATTTAAATTGGCTATGAGTAGATTAGTAAAAAAGGCACTTGTGTGGAAAAATAAAATGATAGAAATGATAGAATTATATAAAATAAAAAATAAAAAGTCAATTAAATTCTTAAAAAAATTCTATAAAGATAAGATCTATCTAAATATAAAGCAGATATCTATATATGTGTGTGAAGTAAATGATATATGGTTTAATTGATAGAACAATAAATAATTTAGGTACAATCTAAGGTTTATTGTAGTCGATTAAGAAGCAGAAACAAATCGCTGGTAAGGGTCGTGTGCTGCTGCTGTTTCTGTCCAATAGTAAAAGCTGGGCTGGTTATATTATGGCTAATAAATGTTCACCCACCACCAACACACACTGTACAATAGCAGACGGTAATTTACGCTTCATCAAAAATGGACATGTGCCGCACCACAATCTGTAAGTGACTAATGACATTTGAGCCATTTTCTATTTAATTAATGTAGAAAATTATTTAATAATTGAACTTCAGATTGCAAAAAATCATTAATGAGAATACTGTTGTCTTAATTTATATTTAATATATCTATATTTTTTTGCTTTTTTATGGGAAAAGATATTTATTTAATGATATCAACATCTTTATCTCCATCAGAAGGTATTTCATTTCTTTATTTTTCCCTCACACTTCAATACATGGCTGTAATGAACATTAACATCATTGTTCACAAAGGAAATCTTGTTTAATCTTAGTTTTAAAAAAAAGTCTCATTTTCATTTTTCTTTCTATAAGATACAATTATTCATGTGATGATTATTTCTGTGAGGTCATTTTTAGGTATTATGTTTGTTCTATAGGTGATGCTTTGGAGATTTTCCCAGCAAACATTTTTGGAGAGTCCACAGCAAAAGCTGGTCAAAATGTCAAGTTGAAATGCAGCATTTCTCATATTCAGAGCTCAAATCAAGCAGTTCACATGTATTTGTGTAAAAATGGTGTTGGAGAGAGATTACAACTACTTGACAATAAAGACGAGCACACCTTCACTCTGAGTAATATTTCATTACAAGACTCTGGGAGCTACAGCTGTGTTTACTCATTTAAACTGTATCCTACAAAGACTGTCAGAGGATCAGGAAAAAACTCCATCCATGTTCAAGTCAGTGGTAAGAAATATTTTTGTGAATTAATTATAAAAAAAAAAAAAAAAAAAGAAATTAGCCAATTTGTCCTTTCTATTTATTATTTCCTCCTTTCTGGAAATACAGTTCTTTAACATTAACTCTACCAGAAGTTCTATTATTTTGCATAAATAACTACATAACCATGCATCATCATACTATAAAAAATGTTTGTCCTGACTGAAAATGTGATTTTTACTATTTCTCAATAGGTGATGCTTTGGAAATTTTCCCGGCACGAATTTTCGGCACCTCTACAGCAAAAGTTGGAGAACATTTAATATTACAATGCAGCATTTCTCATATTCAGAGCTCAAATCAAGCAGTTCACATGTATTTGTGTAAAAATGGTGTTGGAAAGAAATTACAACTACTTGACAATAAAGACGAGCACACCTTCATTCTGAGTAATATTTCATTACAAGACTCTGGGAGATACAGCTGTGTTTACTCATTCACACGGTATTATGCGAAGAACGTCAGAGGATCAGGAGAAAACTCCATCCATGTCCAAGTCAACGGTAAGACATTAAATTAATATATTTAATCATAATCCTGACATTGTAGTATGATTTAAACTAACTCTGTGAAATTAACTGAAATAAGGTTTCATAAAAAACATTAGAGTTTAGTATAACTAAATTAGAATAGAAATTAGATTGAATTTGAACAACTAAATTATTATTACCTTTTCCTTTAAAAATCTTATTTAAAATATATTGAACCCATTGGATTCTGGCCTAAAATTTTTGAAATTTTGTTTGTTTGTTTGTTTTTTGTTGAAATTTTGTTCCGAAAGCTTCTTGGAAACACTAACCTAGCTATTGTATGTTATTACTGTTAACATAGATGATAGAGATTCTGGGAAAGACGTCATGATCTATCTTGCTGCTCTTCTCCTGGTCGGTGTTGTCTTTATTCAAATGTATCGCTACAGATTGATAATATATCAGCATTACCGTAAGTAAAAGTGACATCTGTGTATCTTCCAATAAGCAGATTTATTACATAATATGTATCGATCAAATGTACCAAGAAAAATAAACTATTAATATGTGCTGTTGCAGAGTTGTGTCGAGTCCAAGGACAGAGGTACAATAAATATATTAGGATCAGTCTAAAATATTGGATTATCAGAATATCTAATGGTAAACTTATGGTTTTAGACTAATACACTTTCTCTGTCTCGAGCAGTGAACCTGTAAATTTGAGTAACAGTGAAGGTAAATTCCTAAATAATCTTAGGAATTTATAAATAATTTAAATATTTTACGTGTATAATTAAAATGAGTTTCAATGTGTTTTCAAGGTTTAGGACAAGTAAACCAGACAGTCAACAGGTAAGGCTATATGACATTTTGTTCAATGTTTTTAATCAGTAAAATGACAAATGGGATATTTTTAACCAGTATAAAGAAATGAATGATTTTCTGGCTGTGAGTCTGATACAAAATATAAAATGTCTTTCAGTGTGAGACGTGTGTTTTTCCCTCTGCTGATAACATTTCACATCATTTTAGTGGCTGTAGATCAAATTTTACACTTGAGGCATCTCAGAGAGCAGAAATGGGTTTGACACATCAACATTAACTTTAATGATATAAAAAATTGTATTGAAAAAGAATGATTAATAATTAAAATTACAATTAAAATCAGCATAACGACATACAAAATAAAAATCACTGCCAGTGTACACTATTAATCAATTATTCTCAAGGATCAATTGTGAGGTTTAAAATGAAAGCAAATTACTCTCTCACTCACTCATTTTCTACCGCTTATCCGAACTACCTCGGGTCACGGGGAGCCTGTGCCTATCTCAGGCGTCATCGGGCATCAAGGCAGGATACACCCTGGACGGAGTGCCAACCCATCACAGGGCACACACACACTCTCATTCACTCACGCAATCACACACTAGGGACAATTTTCCAGATGCCAATCAACCTACCATGCATGTCTTTGGACCGGGGGAGGAAACCGGAGTACCCGAAGGAAACCCCCAAGGCACGGGGAGAACATGCAAACTCCACACACACAAGGTGGAGGCAGGAACTGATAAATATTAGCTTACCACTAAGCCACCGTGCCCCCCTACGAAAGCAAATTATGTTGAAATAAAATTAAATAAAATGCAAAAATAATAAGATATCAACTTTTATTAATACTTTTTAAATTATTACATATACTTTTTGGTGGGTGTGATTAGATTAAATCTTTAAATCTTCCTTTTTTTCCCTCTCAGCAGCTCGTAATTCACTAAATGAATGAATTTCTCTCTTTTTCACTCTCTCTCTCTCTCTCTCTCTCTCTCTCTCTCCCTATCTCTCTCTCTCTCTCTCTCTCTCTCTCTCTCTCCCTATCTCTCTCTCTCTCTCTCTCTATCTATCTATCTCTATCTCTCTCTATCTCTATCTCTCTCTCTCTCGCTCGCCTTTTTTTCTTACAGTAATGACCTTAACAATGACCTTGGGGAATACGCCACAATACCTGAAGTAAAAGGTAACATCAAATTATCTAGTTCAACATGATCATTAAATTATCCAAGTAAGTTATTTGACCAAATAGAAAAGTCTCAATAGTGTCCATAAGTTCAATAAACAATTCAATTGTTTACCATTAAATTAGTATTATGTATAAAAAACTAAAATCACTGTATTGACAGGGAACATTGGACCGCTTACTACTTGGTAAGAAAACATGGCCTAAGCAGAGTATATACACAGTATTATAAACTCTTTTGGTGTTTAACTATAACATGAGTGCTGATTGTATAACCTTAAACTCTAATCTGTCTTTCTGTCTTTTCCTAGTGATACTGACAGAATGGCGGTTTACAGTCTTGCTGAACCCTGTGAGATATACAGCTTAGTGCATCATCCACGTACATAGACTTCATTTCCAGTTATACTTAGCATCCGGACACCAATCTAATACATAGCTCCAATTCAGTTACTGTATGTGATTTAATCCTGTCCTGCACAGTGAAACATTTTCTAAGCATCAGCTATACTCGACTTTTATCTTGACAGAAAATGACCCGAAGACGCAAAGAGAAACCGAACAATCTGAAGCAACAGCCATCTATGCAAAAGTGCTGAAGCAGAAGAAATAAATAAGCTGGTATCTGACATACAAACAGGGAAAACATTTAAAACTTTAAAAAATGTTTACTATGTAAAGACTAGAACAAAACAATAACTAAAACAATAGAACCAGATTTTACTACTGTTCTATACAGTATGTGAAGATTTTAGAGTAGAATCGGGACATTATACATTCAATGTTTAAACACATTCAATATTTTATTTTTCTTGCTAAATGAGGCTGTACATTCTTCTTATTTTTTATTTTTTTATTTTTTATTTTCTGTATTAGCATTTGCTAGTCCGGGTTTTAGCACATTGAATTGAATTCTATTTCTATAGTTCTTTAACAATGGACATTGTGTCAAAGCAGCTTTATAGAACATAAGAAATGTAGTACAAAAAGTTTACTATACAAAGATTAATATTATACCAAAGTTTAAGATGAATGTTAGACATATTTAAATATGTTTGTATTTATTCTCAATGAACAAGTCTGCGGTGACTGAGGTGACTTTGGTGAGGAAAAACTCCCATAGATGGACGAGTAAGAAACCTTGAAAGGAACAAAACACAAAAGGAAACCTCATCTTCATTTGGGTGAAACTGGAGGGTGTGAGAGGGTGATATTATGAATAATGTCCTTTCTACAGTCATATACAGTCTGACAATTGTGTATTGATTAGGAGGTTGTTGTCCTCAAAGACCCCATGTAGTTGGCATCTCCTCACTGAAGCTAAAGATCTTCATGAAGCGGAACACAACCGGAGCTGATACATCTCTAGATGCCTCGTTTACTAATTTACATTTTATGGGATAAAATATATTGATAAACTTTGAACATACAGATTCCATGAGATTTTAATCATGATCATTGTGATATATTTTGTGAAATGCAGACATCTATATAATAAACCAAAGTTTATACCTAAACTTTGATTATTTTTATTAAATAGCCCTTGTTACTAATATAGGCTCTGCTTGATTTTCCAAATGATTTGTTAGATATCTTTAGCAATGTGCTAATTCATATAATTTTATAATAATTATAGTCGTGAACATTATTTGGAATAAACAGATAATGTGATTTATACCACAGTTTAATGTATGAATCTGATCAGAATGTTCATTATGTCCAACAGCATAGAACAGAAATGAACAATGGGTTTATTAATATATTCGTTCTTATACGTTGTTTCTATGTATATACACTGTACAGCGGACATTCCATATAACCTAAAAGTAATAATAACGAAATGATTTACAAACGTTTACAATGTTCAGGTAGAAGAGAAAGAGAAAGAGCGAGATACTTGTAAGGGAATGACTGTTTAGGCAGCTATAAGGTTGAACAGCATTAGTGATGTGTTCTCTCAATAAATTAATCATTGAAATTATTGGTAAATCACTGACATAATTGAGGAATAAGACACTACAAATCATGTTATTATATAAAAGTAATACATTAAGGGTGTAACGCACGGCAGAGTGCCATTGTGCCACATCTCATTCCTCTTGATGTGCAGCATTTTCACATAAGAGCATGTTCTATCATGTGTTTTTCCTTACTTAAAGAAAAACAGATATGAATGAGGTACATTACTGTTTTTTGTTGTTGTTGTAAAGCACTGAGACCAGAGAAGATGTAGCCAAAAAGATGTGGTAGCTTATTGATTAAGGCCTTCAACCACGGAATAGAAGGTCATGAGTTTGAAATCTAAGCCCTCTAAGCGTTCATTGCTGGGCCCTTGAGCAAATCCCTTAACTCTCAATTGTATAAAAAACGTGGTAAAATGTAAATCTCTCTGAATAAGGGCATCTGCCAAATGCTGTAAATGTAATAGCAGGAAGTTTTAGCTTCCATGTGGCTAAGCAGTCAGATAAGTTTGTAGCACAATGACCATAATCATAAAAGTGAACATGTAGCGTTGCACTAATTACAGCACTCATACCAAAAGTTAGACCAAAATGCAACTGCTAAAGTTCTTACCAGGACAAGAAAATATGACCATATAACACCAATTTTATTATCTTTACACTGGCTACTTGGAATTGATTACAAACTGCTGCTACTTACGTACACGGCTCTAAATGGTTTAGCTCCCATGTATCTAACACCCTACAATCCTTCATGCTCTTTGAGCTCACAAAACTCAGGACTTCTGGTAGTTCCCAGAATCAAAAGTCTACTAAAGGTAGTAGGGTAGTAGTAGTGTTTTTGTATTTAGCTCCCAAACTTTGGAATAGCCATCCTGATAGTGTTTGGGGTTAAGACACACTTTCCCAGTGTAAATGTAGATTAAAGACATATCTCTTTAGTCAGGTGTATACAAAATACACCCCAAAATCTTGTGCTCTAATACATCTGCGGCACATTCGCATCCAGTTCTTGTTATGAACAGCAGCTACGCTAATCTCTCTCCACTGCTTTTCTTTTCTACCCATCCCAAGGCATCCAGAGATTGTACCAGTTCCAGTTCTGTGTCATGATAATTTACTGACCTTCATTGAGATGAGGCTAACCCTGTGAAGATCCTGAGATTGTACAAGCTCCAGTTGTGTTCCGCTTCATGAAGTATTCGGATGTTCTAAGAGACATAGAAAGGACATAGAAAGGACATTATACATAATAACACACTCCACCCAAATGACAAAGAGGTTCTCTGTTGAGTCTGGATCCTCTCAAGTTTTCTTCTTCCATCTGAGGGAGTTTTTCCTCAGTTTCTTATGTTCTGTAAAACTGCTTTGAGATGATATCCATTGTTAAAAGCGCTATTCAAATTAATTTAAATTGAATTGAATTCATTCATCTCTACTAACTGCTTAATGAACTGGAATGACGGAGCTGAGGTTTTGAAACTGTGACCTTCAGCCACATCCTCCCAGATATGAATATTTATACAGATACATGCATTGCATTACATTTTTGTTTAACCTGATCTGTGCTACAACATTAACAATCTCTTATATTCTTATTCTCTACCATTCTTATATTCTCTAAAGTTTATAGACAATCTGTTTATGATCATCAGCTCATTTGTAAGTATGCATGATTCAATGCTAATTTTATAAAGAAGGTACAGCATTATTATTAGCGATAAAGATTAATCATTGAAAACAACAACAAGAAAAAACAAGGCTAAGATCGGTTCAACGCGTGTCATCTTGCTGACGTCCAATGAGAAGAGTTGGGCTGGTTACAGTGTGGTGCCTACACTGATATAAAAAGTGTATGATTAATACACATTAATGTGAAATTTTTGTGAGGTTTTTGAGCAACAATGGACAAGTTGTGCATTAATATCTGTAAGTACACTGAATTTATGTATTTTTGAATGTATGCATTTTTGATGCAGGGAAATTAAATGTTAAACATTAAATGGTAACTTTTTTTAAAGGCCATGTTTTACTGAGAATTCAGTTTGATTCAATTTAACTGAATGACCTTTGTGTCTTTCTTTCTTTCAAGACATGCCTTTAATGTTAACCTTATTGAACTCTCCATCAGAAGGTACTTTATTTTATTTTCCTCAAAAATTACAAAATTTGCATGAATTAAAAAAAATGTAATCTCAATTTCAGAAAAAAAAACAACTGACATGGATTTAACAATAACTTACTTTTTAGTAATAATGGTCCTACTGATAAAGTAGCATTTTCCTTTTTTTTAATAGGTGATGCTTTGGAAATTTTCCCGGCAGAAATTTTCGGAGCTTCCACTGGAAAAGCTGGTGAACATTTAATATTAAAATGCAGCATTTCTCATATTCAGAGATTAGATAAATCAGTTCACATGTATTTGTGTAAAAATGGTGTTGGAGAGAGATTAGAACTACTTGACAATAAAGACGAGCACACCTTCACTCTGAGTAATATTTCATTACAAGACTCTGGGAGATACAGCTGTGTTTACTTACTTACTGTGGATTAATTCTGTTATTTTCTTATATTTAAACAAGAACTTTACACATTACACATAAGATTCCATACCTGTATATCTTGAGTGACAGGTGTCTTGTCCAATGATCGGTAAGTTTCCATTCAAAAACGATACACTACCGTTTCTGGGTTGTCTGACTTGTTAATGTGTTTTGGGATTTGTTAATGTGTTTTGGGATTTGTTAATGTGTTTTGGGATTTGTTAATGTGTTTTGGGATTTGTTAATTTGTTTTGGGATTTGTTAATGTGTTTTCGGATTTGTTAATTTGTTTTGGGATTTGTTAATTTGTTTTGGGATTTGTTAATTTGTTTTGGGATTTGTTAATGTGTTTTGGGATTTGTTAATTTGTTTTGGGATTTGTTAATGTGTTTTGGGATTTGTTAATGTGTTTTGGGATTTGTTAATGTGTTTTGGGATTTGTTAATTTGTTTTGGGATTTGTTAATGTGTTTTGGGATTTGTTAATGTGTTTTGGGATTTGTTAATTTGTTTTGGTATTTGTTAATTTGTTTTGGGATTTGTTAATGTGTTTTGGGATTTGTTAATTTGTTTTGGGATTTGTTAATTTGTTTTGGGATTTGTTAATTTGTTTTGGGATTTGTTAATGTGTTTTGGGATTTGTTAATTTGTTTTGGGATTTGTTAATTTGTTTTGGGATTTCTTAATGTGTTTTCGGATTTGTTAATGTGTTTTGGGATTTGTTAATGTGTTTTCGGATTTGTTAATTTGTTTTGGGATTTGTTAATGTGTTTTGGGATTTGTTAATGTGTTTTCGGATTTGTTAATTTGTTTTGGGATTTGTTAATGTGTTTTCGGATTTGTTAATTTGTTTTCAGATTTGTTAATTTGTTTTGGGATTTGTTAATGTGTTTTGGGATTTGTTAATGTGTTTTTTCGGATTTGTTAATGTGTTTTCGGATTTGTTAATGTGTTTTCGGATTTGTTAATTTGTTTTGCACTTCCCGGCCACCGTACTATTCTACTACCCTAGCGCTACTTACACAAGTGAATCGTCATTCTCACACATGAATGTCCTTAAAACGAGTGTGACCGGAATGAGACTACTTTAACTTTAAGAGGGTGGGTAGGATAATTACACAGGTGTTTAAAGTCTCGCGACTCTACTATCGTTTGATAACGTACCCCCGGTATGCGTGTGCGTTGGAAGGACTGCTGCGACTAGTCCGTTACACGATCTTGTTAAAAACTATCGTTTTATTTTCGTTTCCTCTGGTATGCGTGTGCCCTAAAGGTTGCTGTGGATATTCTGCCTCTTCAATTTGGTGGATTTAGTGACTGTTGGGCGTTCTTAAGGAGTGTCATTTATCAGTTCATAAATGCAGACGCACAGCTTTCCAGAACAGGATGTGTAACAAATCAATCAATTGCTCAATAGCACCTGATATCATTACATTTATGGCATTTAGCAGACGCCCTTATCCAGAGCGACTTACATTTTTTTATCTCATTTTTATACAACTGAGCAATTGAGGGTTAAGGGCCTTGCTCAGGGGCCCAGCAGTGGCAGCTTGGTGGATATAGGAATCGAACTCACAACCTTCCGATTGGTAGCCCAACACCTTAACCACTAGGCTACCACATCCCCAGTCAGTTTATCAGTTATCAGTCAGTTATAAGTCAGTTTTATTCATATTGGACAAAGGGGAAAAGCTTCTCTTCAAATGAGGCAGCCAGGTTAATCTGGCTGTTTTAAAAGGAGGAGTACTTTGGGCTGTTGACTAGGCAACCACTGTTTCTTTCCTTTTGTATTTTTTCATTTATTTTCTTTTCCATTTTTTTGTATTTCTTTACACTATTATACCCGATAAAATACACCGGGGAATTATACGCTCCTGTTTTACTACGTTTGATTTGGACATAAAATCTCCCTCTACCTGGGTTTGCGCTGTGGGTTTGTGTAGGAATTGAGTTCTTGTGTATTGGGTGTTTTCTTATTTGTTTATTCTTTGGAGTTGAGGTGCGACTGAAATATTTTTCATACGGGTGTAATTTTGATGTGATTTTTATTGTGTTTATTTATTTTTTTTTATTAATGCTAGAACTCATTCCTTTATGCCCAGTGGGTGTTTAAATCTGAACCAGTAGGGGAAGCTGTTGACAGTCTTTGTACTGTATATGTGAAGCTCGTATTTTACCATCGCTGTTGAATAAATTGTAAACTCCTTTGTACTCTGGCTTCTAATTCATTCATTTGAACTGCTTGAGCGGCTTGAGTCTTATTTTCTACCACTAAGTTGTTAAAGTGGGGGTGGCGTAGTCATTCTCAGTTTAATTATCACAATTATT
This sequence comes from Tachysurus vachellii, assembly GCF_030014155.1. Classification (NCBI taxonomy): domain Eukaryota; kingdom Metazoa; phylum Chordata; class Actinopteri; order Siluriformes; family Bagridae; genus Tachysurus; species Tachysurus vachellii. The sequence continues at coordinate 4,349,106 of NC_083468.1, read as the reverse complement.
AATTTATACCTTATGGTTCACATGCTATTGGTCACACGAGTAATCACACATATGGCTCTCTGATTTACCCATTTGAATGCAGGAAACGTCTACTTGGGCGTCTTACAATGCACCGAAGTTATGTAGTTTCAAAATATAACACAAGCATGTTAAAATGTAGGAAAAAAATCTTATTTACAACATATGGGCTCCTATATTGTTGTTGTGTCATCACTCATATAGCACGCCAGATCTCTCTGTTCATATCATGAACCGGCACCATGACAAATTAATTGAATAGCCCTGGTGTAATCCATGGTGGTCATGTTTTAGTGCCAGTGTGTTTGCTGGGAAATTAAGTTTGTGGTTGAAAATAATGTAACAAAAACAAGTTCAAGAAAAAAAACATTCTTGTATTAAAATTCAACATTCGACTGTTTTTCGATTCGTGCAGGTATTTTCTAAGTTAATATAAATCGACCAAGATGTTTGCGATATAAGGTTATTAATGTTTTGAGCAAAAGGCACATAGATAAAAAGGAAAGTGGATAGAATTGTTGAACTGAGATTAGGGTTAATAATGGATGTACACTGTGTGGTTAAACACCTGACCATCACGTCATGGGAATTTCTCATAAGATGTCGTTGCACATTTGGAAGCACACAATAGTACAGATTGTCTTTGCATGTTGTAGTTCTACAATTTCCCTGCAAACATGATCCAGCATGACAGTGTATCTGTGCACAAAGCAAGCTCTATGATGACATGGTGTTGATAAAAAAGGCAAGGATTTATTTTGTTGTTGTTGTTGTTGTCGTCCAACTACTGTTGAAAATCTGCTATACGCTATAAGTGTTGCAGCATAAACATGGAGCTATAAAAGTAAAGGGTCTGATTTACAGATATTTAAAACATTAATGCCCATCAACTTATATCATAATTTTTTTATTTTTTCTGTTTTATTTTTTACTTGATTTTTAATGTACTTGGTAAATCTGGTTTTTAAACGATTTTTTCCTGAATGTTTTTTACACTCAGACTTTTGCATGTAAACTATTCCTAATATTTTATTGAATTTCTCTGCAACACAGTTTAAAAGAAAATGGAACTGAAAAGTGAAAGTGTATTTCTGTATTCTGTTTTTTTTATTTATTTTAAAACAAGAAGTTGAACAAGACGTTAATCGAGCATTACACCATCAACTTGTTTAACGTTTTTTAAATATTTCTCGCTATAATTAATATTTCTTGGGCAAACTCATCTGATGCCATAGATAACCACAGAAATAATAAGAAACAGTAATATTATATAGAGTTCTACAGAGCTTGAATAGAGAACTGAGAGTGTGTAGGGTTATTGGAAAGTGTGGAAGTGGTTTAGGTGGCAGTGTGCAGAGTTCAGACCGACGTCAGTCTTACATGAAAAAGACGCTCTGGTGTATGACCATAAAAATATCTGTGTGGATTTCAAAATGAAGCCTGTTCTGATCGCAGTGTGTAAGTATAAATATACGTCGTCGTTTTTACAACACAGATTGTGAATAAGATAGTTAACTTTCACTACCATTTTCAATTTGGAAGTTAATCCTAAATACATTCTGTTTTTTTTTTTTTTTGTTTGTTTGTTTGTTTTGTTTTCAGTTTTTATCAATTTGTCCACCTCTATTCAGGAAGGTAATATTCATTTTATCATTAGTTTGTTTGTTACTTTGTTGAAGAATTATTTTATTAATCATCATATTTCTCTGAATTAAGTTTATGATATGAAATTACTAAAGAATTCTTTTTTCCCTAACTAGAAAGTCAGGGCCGTTTACGTCCAGCGTATATTTACAATGCTGGAGTGACCAAAGTGAAGGAAAGTGAAAACATCACCTTTAAGTGCAGAAATCCTAATAAAACAGAAAGCGCATTCCACATGTACCTCTTCAAAAATAATGAGAAATTCAAGATGAACCGTATTGAAGATACAAAAAGTGACGATACAGTATTTCTCCTTACCAATCTTACTGTAGAACATTCTGGATCGTACACATGTCTTTACTCTGTAGAGAAACTCAGTGTCATTAAGACAAATGAAACAGGACTCAACTCTGTCTCACTTGAGGTTTGGGGTAGGACACATTCCTGATTCTGTCATTACATTCTCTTAGATCATATTTATGTGTATCTTTAATAATCAACGCTTAATGCTTTGGTATTTAGCAAGGATTGAAAGTACAGAAACTTCAGTAACAAAAGGAGAAACAAAAGTAAACACCAGCTTTGTTCAAGTACATGGTAAGACTGATCTTAATTTCACTGAGATATGACTGTGGTCTATGTCACACTATTAATTTTCTCTGTTAGTGAATGCTGTGTGATTTATATTCTACAGAAAAAGGTTTTGGTTTTTGGAGTTTGATTATCAGTGTATCGGTTGCTGTGTCAGTGGTTCTGTTGGTTCTGTTGGGATTGTGCTACTGTCGAAACATTCTCTCTTTCAGTGAGTACATCATAAACGAGCTCTTCATTACAACCAAACATTTCATTTAACATTATTAATGTTAAAAATGATTCATTAAATCTGACTGAGGATAAATATTGAGTTCTGTGAAATGGTTAGTGTTGGACATGTTTCCCTCACAATTATTCATATTCAATTCAATTCAATTTATTTGTATAGCGCTTGTAACACTTCACACTGTCTCAAAGCAGCTTCACAGAAGTATAGAAACAAAATATATTTCGAAAGTTTAAAGTTCAAAATCAAGTTACTATTTATATCTAGCATTTATGCGTATTGAGAAAGCTTTAGGTGACGGTGGTGAGAAAAAACTCCCTTAGATGATAATGAGGAAGAAACCTTGAGAGGAACCAGACTCAGAAGAGAACCTCATACTCATTTGGGTAAAACTGGACAGGAAATAACATCAATGTAAATAATGTTCTTTCTACAACAGTTTGTAGTCGAGTGGAATTAAGCAACCAAGAGCTCCTGAGGAACTAACAGATCAGCATAATTTCCTAGTTCACCACAGACCCAGCACTAATTCCTTCCTGCAGAAGTCTTCAAATGTTCAATGATGAAGACACGATTATAAAGCTGACCGACACAACAGTAGATCAAAACGCCGTCACAGACTCCAGGTTGCCCATCCACAGCAATCCCTTAAGTCACTGCGTGTTCATCAATCCCCAGCAGAGTAAACACCAGGTGATGAGACTCCAACCAGTGATAGTGCTTCAGGATTGATGAAGTGGATCCGGGAGAAGAAGCAATCAGACTAGGAACTCAGAACAGTGGGAGCTCAGGAGTGGAGAGAGAGAGAGAGAGAGAGAGAGCGAGAGAGAGAGAGAATACATATTATTTTATGTTCTGCTGCTTTTACAGCACTTGGTGCATAATACAGAAAATGTAAAACTTTTTGGAAAAAAAAAGTACACAATATGAAGTTATTTTCATTTATTCATCAGCTATAAATATCTAAGACATCTGTTATAAATGAGCAGTTATGAAGGTTTTGTTAGTGAGTGAACATTTACAACCAGTGTACAATGCAGTGTAGCTATGTGAAAATAACGACCTATCTATTTTTGGGATGTTCACCAGCATGTGATGCTGTTATTCCACTTTAACTGTTGCTGCCTGCACTCGAGTCTCAGAGGCAGCACAAATTTTTTTACCTCCAAAAAAAATTTAGTTGTATTTAGTTAAGTGTGTGTATCAATGTGTGTATCAGTGAGGTGTACATGTACATTTAACTTAATCAGATGTCTGTACATAACATACATAACACAACATAACTTTCACCTGCAGTAATATTATATATTTCTATTCACAAATGTGGTTATTCTAAAAAATATTTTATTTTATTAAATAGTTTATTACATAAAATATATAATAGTAAGTATATAAGTTAAACATAAATTCTACTCAAAATGTTCTTTAAATTCAGAGAAATTTTGCAATTAAATTTGGATTTAAATGTAATGGAATTTATTTCAATTTGATTTAAATGTTGGGATACAATTTAAAGGATTTCCTGTGAGCAGTTACATTACCACACCTGAAGTACACAGATAAACTGCATTTAAATTTAGTTTACAATTAATTGAATTGGATTGAAATTTATTTCAGTTTGATTGAGAAATTTTATGTACACTTTGAGAATTTTTATTTCAATTTAGAAAAATTCTTTTTAAACTTTTATTTGAGAAATCGTATTTTAATCAGAGGAATTTTATTTATATTTAGAAAGATTTTATTTACTCTAAATTTTTATAATAAAATGAATACTATTAAATTGAATAAAATTTATTTAAAGTTGAATTTGATATTTATTTAAAAAAAATCTAATTCGAATTTTATTTGTCACATACACAATCATACACAGTATGACGTGGTGAAATGCTAAACAAGCAGATAGAACAAAATAAAGGAATAAATATATTAAATTTATATAAATTTATATAAAGCAGCATTGCACAGGATTTCATGTGAGCAATTAAAAACTACAGCTGTCTACTTGAAATTTTAGTCTTTTTATAATCTAATGAGATTTGGTACAAATGTTATTAGCCTCCCACTCATGCCATTCCCAATCTACTCAGTCATTAAGTCTTCCATTATTCTGCCTTTTCAGGGATATGTCAAGATCCTGATGTAAGGTAAAACTATTTTAAATGGTTTTTAAACCTATACAGAGTTAAAGTGGTGTTTTATTAAACACATTAATGAATCAGTAAATACAAATAAAACACTTTTCCTCTTTTCTCTCAGAAACAATCCAAACAATGAGCATTTCTACCATGAGATCGCAACAGGTATTTCTCCCTGTTTTATCCACCACTATCACCTTTTCATTCTTATATCATATTAATCCATACTCTCATATCTTTTTTACACCTTTTATACACTCCTGTAGATACACACTACACTGTTGAAAATGGAGTGCTGTGAGTCTTTTTTTACCTAAACATCTTTCTTACAAATTTATATTATAAAATTAAAAAGCAAAATTTACATCATAAAATTAAAAAGCAAAACATATGTACAAATTGTGCTATTATTTATTTATTATTTTTATTAGACGCTTCAGTGAAGGTCCGGTGGAAGATTTGGCTGACAACGTAAATAATCTATACAGCAAAGTACAAATGTTTGAAGGTAAAAGCAGTTCATTTCATTTCAATGTTTCAAGTTTAAAGAAATTTTAGATTAGATAGCTATCAGGTAAGCAATAACTTTTTGACCAACATGAACAAGAAACCTTTAGAGGAGCCATATACTGTATATATTATGTTGATAAATTAAATATTTGTAAAAAAAAAAAATGTTTTAAACAAAAATAAATTCAATTAATTAAATTTTAAAAGCAATACAAAGATGATTCCACTGTTAAATGTGTATTTTATATATTTTTTTATATATTTGATGTAAATTAGAAAACATATAACACTAACTCTAACTGTATTTGCAAGTGTGAGTTCATGCTGGTATAAAAACAGGCTACTTGGCTCATGCAAAGCAAACACATTTAAAGTACACATTAAACACATTAAAATTATTTACACTTTTAAAGTTCCTTGTATTCGTGTTATGCAAGCTCTGTATTCTCTATCTCTGCTCTCTATCTATTATTTCAATTATCAAAAAGATCCTTCTGTACTTTAATATACCATAAACTGGTATTTACATCACTTGATTTAGTTATTTTTTATGACTTACTGTCTTCCAGTTCCTTTACAAGATGAACAACCTGCGGACAAATACATGGAGTCGTGAGTAATTTTCACTGACCATTACGATGAAGTTATTTTTCTTATTTTTATTATCACTGTAATTCTCTGTAATGTTTCTAACAGAAATATAGATGAAGTCTGTTACGACAGTGTAAAAGCTCCATACGCTGCAATACAGAAACGTAAAGTTAACGCAGGAGGTAATGGACATGATGTGCTTGTGCCTTGTAAAATATCGTCAATGATGAGCAGCAGATGAGGAGGCAATGCAAAGGTGAATGAAAACCTGAACACCTATGTATATATAACGCTGATAGATTTATTTCAAAATAATGTTAGAAATCCTTGTATTATGTTCAATGCTTAACAATAATTCAATATTATCTAATAATAATAATAATAATAATAATAATAATAATAATAATAATAATAATAATAATAAAAGGAGGAAGAAGAAGATTTTAATTTCTTAAACAGCTAATTGGTTTATTTAATATTATTATTATTATTATTATTATTATTATTATTATTATTGTTATTATTATTATTATTATTATTTCTAAATGTCACATAAATCTTGTGATTTTGGCCTTTTACATTTATTTACAATTTACTTTTGGGATAAAAAAGAAACTAATGTATATATCTAATGGGAAGAAGTGAATGTGACATTTTTTTATATTTATGGGAGAAAAAAAAACAGTTATTCTTAACACTTTTCACCATTAAATTCTAAAATCTTTGCAATGTAAATATTAATAATAACTGAATGATTGTCTAGGCTGAGAAAGCTAAGACAGTCACATAGTTTAGGATGTTAATAGTATTTTAGTCCAGTGTCACCTTTCACCCCTTTAACACGTTGTGCTAAACAGAACAGAAAATGAGAAGGGGAAGACAGAATTTACTGTAGTAGATGCCTGAGGTTTTTTTTTGTTGTTGCTTAATTTTAGCTTTAGTTATGAAACCAATGTGATCTGCAGCCTGGAGAAGCACTGAGGTACAAAAGCCAGCAACCAAAACCACACAGGACATCCAACCGAAGACCAGCTAACTGTTTTCACACACACCTTTTATAGTGAAAGCGTCTCTTTGTGAAGATAGAGACTTAACATCGAGAAACGCTACGTTATACAGTACATAAACAGGATGCATTGTTCCAAACCACAATGTAGAGGAGTATTTTGTGTAGTAGATCTGTACTGAGATCTGCTGGTTTTTTTAAGATAACACAGCAGATAATTGTTGTACTGTATAAGTACACCATCTTTAATGTTTTATTCTGTAACTTTCATGATATAATTCAATTTTTCCTGGATTTCATGGATTTGTGTCATATTTAATTGACCGTTAGATTAACTGAAACGTCATATGGAATAAAAAAGTCATTTGGATAAGTACTGTAAAATGTTACATGTCTTTCATTCACTGCAAAAATATGTTAAATATAATCAATATAAATATTTTATCTATTATTTTTTTTCCTATATAATATTACAATAATCCTCATCTGAGATTATTTAACATTTTTTCCTCATTTTATTTCTATTAGCAGATCATCTGTTTATTTCAGAATAAAAGCATTGTTATCTGTCAGTAGAATAAAATCATTTAATGCTTGAAATGAGCAGAAAATCATCAAGGACGAATAAACAGATCTGTTTAGTAAAGGAATGTCATTGCTGCGTGCATCATTTTACTTGCTACTGCGTATGGGAGAAAACTACAGTATGTACAGTATAGACACTGATTAATTAACAATAAGGGCACATCCTGAACTGCTGTATTTCTACTATCACAGTACTAGATAGATAGATAGATAGATAGATAGATAGATAGATAGATAGATAGATAGATAGATAGATAGATAGATAGATAGATGTACAGTACAGATAGATAGATAGATAGATAGATAGATAGATAGATAGATAGATAGATAGATAGATAGATAGATAGACAGACAGGTAGACAGATGTACAGATAGATGGATGGATGGATAGATAGATAGATAGATAGATAGATAGATAGATAGATAGATAGATAGATAGATAGATAGATGGATGTATAGATAGATAGATAGATAGTTAGATAGATAGATAGATAGATAGATAGATAGATAGATAGATAGATAGATAGATAGATAGATAGATAGATAGATGTACAGTACAGATAGATAGATAGATAGATAGATAGATAGATAGATAGATAGATAGATAGATAGATAGATAGATAGATAGATGGATGGATGGATGGATGGATGAATGGATGGATAGATAGATAGATGTACAGTACAGATAGATAGATAGATAGATAGATAGATAGATAGATAGATAGATAGATAGATAGATAGATAGATAGATAGATAGATAGATAGATGTACAGATAGATAGATAGATAGATAGATAGATAGATAGATAGATAGATAGATAGATAGATAGATGGATGGATGGATGGATGGATGGATGGATGAATGGATGGATAGATAGATAGATGTACAGTACAGATAGATAGATAGATAGATAGATAGATAGATAGATAGATAGATAGATAGATAGATAGATGTACAGATAGATAGATAGATAGATAGATAGATAGATAGATAGATAGATAGATAGATAGATAGATAGATAGATAGATAGATACTTTATAAATCCCCACTCGGGAGATCGTTTGCATGAGCAGCGGAACATAGACATATAATACAAAGGATAAAAGATATAGAAATAAAGTGGATATATATGAAAATATATTCATTTACAAATACAGAAAATGCACCAATATATAAAGAGCTGCAGATGATGTATAACTCGTCCTTCATGAATCAGTGTGTCTATAGTTCACTAAAAACTAAAAAGGTCAAAGGTGCTTCTGCACATGAGGGATGTATTATATAGTCTGACTGCAGAGAGAGCTAAAGAGCTCTAGTCTCCAGCTAAAATTACTCCTCAATCCAACAAGCATCTCATTTAGAGGGTGAGAGTTCTTATCCATGATCATTTGCTGACACTAACAAATATTTAGGGATTTAAAACATATACTTTTTATCCAAATCTCTGTATTTTTTCTCTCTATTTCTCTTCATTTATATCCTAAGCACTAGGAATCACAGACTAAATAAAAAAGAAAAAGAAACACTAGGCTAAGTGTTTGACCAAAAGGTGGCAGTCTTTTTCCATATGACAGAAGGTCCTTAATCCTGATTGGCTGTCTGTTTGGCTTTGGGGGAGAAAAGACCCTTGGGGGGAAGATAAAAGAGCCTCTTTTGCAGAGTAGGAAGAGAAAGGAGAAGAAGGAGATCACAGCATGTATGTAATGTGTGTGAATGTGAAGCAGCAGGGAAACTCGGAACTACCAGGTGAGAGCGTGTGATGGGACGACGAGGTGAGGAAACAGCACATTTCTCCTTGTAAGTGCTTGTTATATGAGGAATGTAGGATGTTTCTGCACTTTCTTTGGAACTGAAATAGATTGGTGCAGTGATGTATTCACTTTATAGTAATATAGTAACATGCACTAGGAAATAAGAAGAGTTTTGTTTCAAGATGCTGTATACAGTAAATGGGTTTATATAATATAAAGTAATAATGTCATGTATAGTAATAATGTAGTTGATCTTATTCAGTTGGGCAGATTAATAGCGTCACTGGAAAGCTGACGCTCTACAAGTGGCGACATGCTACGAGCTCAGATCTCATGTCTGGTTGTGCTCGCCTGCTTCTGTATCATCTGCTCCACCCTGGGTGAGTTCATGTCACATCGCTGAGATACGTTACCTTCTGTCTTGGTTCAAACGAAGAAGCGTCAGTAAAGGAACAAACATGAGACACGAGACAAAAATTTGAATTATCTCCCTGAGAAGAAAAACACTCATTGCAACAAGTTTCAATCTTTACATAAAAAAAAAAAAAAAAAAAAAAATGTTCAAAAACGTAATTAAATTAAGAATGAGGTGTGTGTGACCACAATGCAGGAGAAAGTCCAACCCAGAAAGCAATTTCCTCTCATGGATACTGTAGTTTTCTACCTACATATGAACTGCTGCTGTAATCATAAATACTTTACTTTTCTCATCTCCAGGAGGGTTTTGGTTTTATTTATAGCATTTACATTTATATTTGTCAGACGTCTGTATCCAGAGCTGCTTTAAAGTCTCTAGCGATGAATACATTAAAACTGGTTCACTAGTTACAGACTTAGGATACCATCAACATAAAATTACCTTTTTTTGTGTTTTTTTAATATACACGTAAAACAAACAGGGAAAATAAGTGCTAGTTCAAGTGTTTCCAGAAGAGGTAGGTCTTCACCCATTGTTTGAAGCCAGTGTCTCAGACTGTTCAGACATCTAGGGGAAGTTCATTCCACCACCTCGGTGCCAGACCAGAAAAGAGTCTTGATATATACTTACCTCTTAGCCTGAGAGACGGAGGGACCAGTCGAGCAGTGCTGGTAGATCTGAGGGAGTGAGGTGTAGTGTGAGGTTTTGAAAAAACCTCACACTACAAAAAAGCTTTGAGCTAAAAGGGAGCTGGTTCTTTGTAGGCAAGCATCAGTGGTTTAAATCTGAAGTGTGCAGCTACCAGAAGCCAGTGGAGGGAGAGCAGTAGTGGGGTGGTATGTGAGAACAGTGGGGTGGTATGTGAGAACAGTGGGGTGGTATGTGAGAACAGTGGGGTGGTATGTGAGAACAGTGGGGTGGTATGTGAGAACAGTGGGGTGGTATGTGAGAACAGCGGGGTGGTATGGGGTGGTATGTGAGAACAGTGGGGTGGTATGTGAGAACAGTGGGGTGGTATGTGAGAACAGCGGGGTGGTATGTGAGAACAGCGGGGTGGTATGTGAGAACAGTGGGGTGGCAGGATGAAAACAAGTCATGCAGCTGCATTTTGGATCATTCGCACAGGATGAATTGCGATGTACAATCATCAACGCATTGCGATCTACACAAAGCCTTTCAAAACACACCATTTCACCCATTTCAATATCAACCAGAAGATCATCTGTTCCTTTTTAAGTCTGACTCCATTCAAGGCTTTCCATCTTCCTCTTGGAGGTTTTTTCATGCCACTATAACATCTGGCTTTTTCATTATGGCTCCAAATCCACTTCCTGAAAAATTCTGCAAAGCGTCTTTGTGACGGTGCCTGGTGTTAAAACAACGGATGCCAAACAAATACAACTAAATTGAACTGGAGTCGGTATAAATACGTCATAGTAACATGAGGTTCGGCACACAGCTGCAAAGCATAATCAAATTTCTCATTTCCTCAAAAATAAATAAATAAATAAATAAATAAATAAATAAATAAATAAATAAATAAATAAGGACCACAGTGCACCACTGTACAATGTAGTTTTGTAGCAACCTTCAATCAAGGTTCAATTATTTAATATTTTAAGAGAAAATACCCAAAAAGGCTGATTGAACTCTAAACGATTGTCCTTTCCATTTTCTCCAACACTTTTATGGAGGTCTGAGATGTGTGAGCCACTCAGAAATGTGTATATCAGCTATTTGTTTGTTTACTATGTAATCATTCTTACACAAATTCTATTACATCTTCCATAATGCTGCTGAATTGGATTCTTACATCACAAGCCTTATTAAATACTTGTTGAAGTGTTGTTACTGAATAGAGGAACCTCAAGGTGGAAGCAGTGACTCCGCTACGTGATGGCGGACACATCACACCATCTTGTCTCACTTGTTTGTCATTGATTACTTTCCAGTTATAGCACAACCTGGAAATAATCAATGATGAGACAGTGTGATGCAGCCAGACACCAAGCAGAGCTACTGTTCCAACAATAAAATATATTCACAAATGAGTTGCTTCTTAACATAGAATTCACTGAGTTGTATTTAGTCATTCATTACATAAGGAAGTAAACAATGATCCTCTACCAAAACCAGATGTAAAATCAGGGGGAATCAAATGACTTTTATGCCTCTAGTCTGTGTAATACATCGGTTTTTGTTGCCCATAACATTTGCACAATTGGAGTCAAAAATGTGATCGAACATCCCACTGTGTCATCAGATTTTAAATGTCACTCCCTCAGTTGTAGGTAAATGTCACCCCTCAGCCTACATTTCTTTCATAAAATGCAAAAATCCTTGTCCAATGTATGTATAAGAAATGCTAAGCATGCTAATAAACCTTTAGACAGAAATCAGTTGTATAATAACATTCAGTTTTGGTGGAAACTTTAATGCTAAGTAGCCTGATTTCTTTATCATGGCTAATAGTGTGATAATATGTATATTACAAACAGTATATCATAGTTCTACATAATATAATATTGTTTTAAATTATTTTTTTTCATCTTGTTTAAAATAGAAATGTCTACTTTAAAGGGGAAAAACATAATAATTAATTATTATTCCTAATAGATAACAAAAAAATAATAATAATTCCTATCTGATAAAGTGAGGAATTAACATAAATGTTTAGATTTTTGTAAAGAAATTGTAAAAAAAAAAAAAAAAAAAAAAAAAAAATCTTAGACAATACATATACAATTAAACAAAAGTAACAATTAAAAAAAAAATTTTTTTTACTTTCCACTATTAATCTAAGTCTCAATAATTTAAACTATTTTTCCAAAATTAAAACCTTAATTTCACTCTTTGTAAATTATATACTGAGCACCAGAATGTTTTTTCTTTTTTCTTTTCTATCTATCTTTCTTTTTCTTTTTTTTTTTTAAAGCAATAGCATACGACAGCCGCTCATTAAACCATATCTAGACTTCCATCTATCATAAACCAAGCCTCATAACCAAATCTGTGCCTTCAGTAATGCACTTAATCTGACTAAATCTTGTTGAGCTTCCCACTGTAATTCATTGTGTAAGGGCAAAATTAGATTAGTGAGGACGCCACTAATGGAGCCTCTGGCTTTTTTTTAATCTCTGGCAGAGGAAAATTGGCCATATTAGTTCACAGTAACATGGATATATTTCCCATGTCCCCCTATAAAGTACAGTTGTTATTCTGCTTAGTCACGTTTTTACTGTTGTTTACCTTTGAAAGCTTTTTAAAGGCTGAACATTTACATTTGTGAAATTTTAGTTTATGATTCCCAGGCAATGTAAAGAAAGGTACCTGGTGGGTAATTGCTGAGATACTAAAAGCTTGTGGGTAATTTGCATAATGGGGAGTTATTAAGCTTACGTAGAGTTTTAAATTCAAATACACTTGACATGATAGTCATGTTGTTTTGCCACAAATCCATATGCACCAATTCAAATCCAATAGATTTTAGAAATATTTTCCCCTTCATTCATTCATTCATCTTCTACCGCTTATCCGAACTACCTCGAGTCACGGGGAGCCTGTGCCTATCTCAGGCGTCATCGGGCATCAAGGCAGGATACACCCTGGATGGAGTGCCAACCCATCACAGGGCACACACACACACATACACACACTCTCATTCACTCACACAATCACACACTACGGACAATTTTCCAGAGATGCCAATCAACCTACCATGCATGTCTTTGGACCGGGGGAGGAAACCGGAGTACCCGGAGGAAACCCCCGAGGCACGGGGAGAACATGCAAACTCCACACACACAAGGTGGAGGCGGGAATCAAACCCCGACCCTGGAGGTGTGAGGCGAACGTGCTAACCACTAAGCCACCGTGCCCCCCATTTACCCCTTCTTTCTACAGCTAATTCTATATCCGTTGTACCTATTTTTTATTCTATATCCGTTGTACCTATTTCTCCTTGATGAAGGAGTTATGAGAAAGGAACAATGAGAGGAATTAGATTCGAAAGGGAACCCATCATCATCATCTGGGAGACATCAGATAATGGGATTATTAAATCATTACAGACAGGAAAAGAAGGCGATTGGTTCTGGACTAGTTTTGGAGACGGGCTTATAATCAGACGTTTGCTCATGTAGAAGAATTCGTTTTAAACTGTGGGTTGATTTTTCAATTCTAAATGTCACTTTTGTTCATGCAGGTTTCCAAACTCTTAGGGACTATAGTTTATTTTTTAGCTTTATATATAATTTCACGACATGCATTTCACTGCATGTCGTACACTGTACTGTATGTGTATGTGACGAATAAAATTTGATTTGATTTGATTTGAATTTTTCTCTCATGTGGTGAAGATCAGATCTTTTTGGATGCGTGGTATGTCATCATATAAGAACGCCTGCGAACATTCTCATTTTAACAGGTTTTTATTCATGCAGGTTGGCACAAGATTTTATTCATGCAGGTTGGCAATAGATTTTATTCATGCAGGTTGGCACTAGATTTTATTCATGCAGGTTTGCATGTTTTATTCACGACATTCTCAGAGCAAGCACTAGCACCCCACAGTGAGCTAATTCCAGCCTTATGAAAGTCTGGATTTATATATCAGCACCCATAATGACCCCTTCCTCTCCATCACAAGCATAGAAATAGTAGTTACAAAAGTATCGTGACAAGTTGAACCAATCATGTTTCTCAGCATGCGTCACTCAGAGCTGCTAGCTTCAAAACCTGATTCGTGTTGCGGTATATGTTGCGGTTTGAAGCAAGCTGTTTTAAAAAGGAGCTGCGATCAGTAGTCTAGACTTCTCTTGAGCTTGAAAACTGCTTTCACACTTCACCAAACAGTAAAGTCTGTGCTTAAATGTTTCAAGAAATGAAAACAGTATTCATGAAATTTTCAAATGAAGGGTGAGATTTGAAATCTCCAAGCAAAAACGTTTTGGTCATTATGTTGGGAAACATGCTCGCAAATATATACCGTTTTTTATTTTTTTTCTCTCAGCTTCACCCAAGATATCTTCGTATGCCAAATCTGAGGACAGGCTGTTGAATAATCTCTTTAAAAAATACCAGAAATGGGTGCGACCGGTGGAAAGACTGAATGGGACGGTGCGAGTCAAATTCGGATTGGCCATCTCTCAGCTGGTCGACGTGGTGAATACTGATTTACTTTGTAATGAAGATATTGTGTACTGTTTACTCATGGTCAGGATTGCAAGAGATATTTTATCTCCAAAATGGTTTGTATTATTGATTTCTATGTCATTTAATATTTAAACACCTTTGTTCAAAGGATGAGAAGAACCAGTTGATGACCACCAATGTATGGATGAAGCAGGTAATGCTTTACATTAAATCGTTCCAAACTCCAGGCATAACTATTATATAACAGCTTGTAATTTAGCTTGATGGAGTTTTACCAGCAAGTCTCAATTTTAATGTTTTTTCTTTCCTTCCTTATCCTCCTCCTCCTCTACCTCTTGCACTTATGGCCCAAATGTGCTTTTTCCTGCCCTGACAGCTTTATGGAGATTGTATCTGGCCATTTCTGCTGGCGCTCCATTGTTCCCCGAGGGGTCAGGAGGTCGTAGGTTGCCTAGAGCAATTTCTTACAGGATTAGGAAAGAGAGGTTCTTTGGTTTATACATGGCTTAAGCGTTGATCCGTCAGAAAAGAGAAGCAGAATTAAAACAGGGGTGGAACTGTTTCTATCTGCTCCTGTAACGCTCCAGTGAAGAACATCTCAGCATTGAGCTTCCAGAAGTTATGACCCTCAGTAGACTGTATCAACAGATCGATAGAATAATAAAATCACCCTAAGCACTGATAACTGAAATGTCCTTTCTTGTGAGTCTCAGACTGATCTAATATAATGTCTTGTGCTTAGGAATGGGTGGACACAAAGCTGCGATGGAACCCTAAGCACTACCAGGGTATCACGTATATAAGAGTGCCATCTGACTCCATATGGATTCCAGATATTGTGCTTTATGACAAGTATGTGCAATACACTCACAATGAATTTGTGTCAAAATGTGTGTAATTACAAAGAAATTGTGTGTATACACTGTGTATAGATGCCACTGCAAGAGAATTCTGTCAAACAGAAATTGGCTTTTTTACCAAAATATTTTTTGCACTTATTGGACAAATTTTGAACTGTTTAAACAAATGAATTATTTTATAGCCACAAGTCAGAACTGAAATGGCTCAAGGTGAATGCTAAGCTTTAACCAATTGGTGTGTATTTGCCATGACAAACGTAACATAAGCCTAAAGCATTCAATTTGAAAAGGTTTTAAATACTAGCAGTCAGGTAATAAAGTTATGTTTATGTTTAAACGCTAATATAGAAGTGAAATGTACACAGTTACACAGTACACAGAGACACAGTCCAGTAAAACTAGTAATTTTCATACGATGTAAACGTTTCTCTTTTTCCAGGCTGGCACACATTTATTATTCGATCAATACTGTTTTTATTAAAGAAAGAAAAAAGGAAAGAAAAAAAAACGCAGGGATTGTTTTAACGACCTGTTAAGTCTGCTGCCATTTTGTCTGCCATGTTTTCGTTATAACGTGCTGTCATGCAACATCAAATGACAGCTTCCAGATAAAACCAAGAAAGTCCAAGTAATAATTACGAGTCAGACAAAGATACGAAAGTTTCTAGATTCTAGAAAGTTTCTGAAATAAGCTAATGATCCAAGGACGGTTTCACACCAGCAATCCTCATGCTTTAAACATAATAACTTCATATTTCATTCTTCATAGTGTTACTACATACAGTAATAAGGCTTGGGAAAGTAGGAAAGTTCAGAGAGGTTAAAAAGTACTAGGTTTAAATAATGCATGCTGTGGTAACCTTATAACCGTTTTTAAGTACATCCAATTTAATACCTTATAACACTGGCTGCATTGATACTAATTAGGTAGCAGATATCTAGGTTAATACTTATTATTAGCACATTATTATCTATACACTTTTCTACAGTGAAGATAATTTGCAAGTCTGATCGAATGTCAATTAATGATGGAAACGTTTTAATAGTGCAGACGGGCATTTTGAGGCCACAGCGACCAAAGCCGTAGTGAAGCATGATGGCACCATCTCCTGGACACCACCCGCTAACTACAAATCATCCTGCACTATTGACGTTACCTTCTTCCCCTTTGACCTTCAGAACTGCTCCATGAAGTTTGGCTCATGGACCTACGAAGGCTCACAGGTATTTTCATAGATAAGTATGAGGTTATGGTAAGACGCAATGTGAAATTTATGAGTGAGATAAGATAAGATAATCCTTTATACGTCTCACAGTAGGGAACTTAGCAAGTTTACTCTTGCGATTTTTTAGTTAGAATCGAATTGGAATTGACTTTTACTCTACAATATCCACACGACAGAGCTTTTCTTCATGATCTCTAGGAAATTCTAAATGGTGTACATTTATGGTGTTGTGATCATTCCAAATGTTTCATAGGCATGAATATGTTAAGGATACAGGGCTGTCATAACTTGTAATGGATGACACGTGGAAAAGCACAAATGCTGCCGAACGTGCAGTAGAGTTTTTTATTTTTATTTTATATATTCATTTTACTGAAATCTGAAGCAATCTGAAGCATGTCTGAAATCTGAAACATCATTATGATGTTTTTTAACTTAACACTGTAAATATCAGTGTGACACAAATGTCTTATAAATGTAGATACAGTCATCAAGTAGTTAAATGAAATTATTCTTTACCTTACAGGTGGACATACTCTTGGAGGACGTCCACGTGGACAAGCGAGATTACTTTGACAACGGTGAATGGGAGATTGTGAAAGCTACTGGAAGCCGTGGTGTGAGGATGGACATGACAGGCTTCTATCCCTTCATCACTTACTCTTTCATCATCCGGCGTCTTCCTCTGTTTTACACGCTCTTCCTTATCGTTCCCTGCATCGGTCTGTCCTTCTTGACTGTGCTGGTTTTCTACCTGCCCTCTAACTGTGGAGAGAAAATCGCTCTTTGTACTTCAGTTCTTGTCTCACTCACTGTGTTCCTCTTGGTGATAGAGGAGATCATCCCGTCGTCCTCAAAGGTATGCTTCACATTCAAGGTTCAAGACCTGTCTAAAAGGTTGTATTTACGAGATGAACGTGTAAGAATGGTACCACAAAGCTTAGCCTTCACCTCCGTAACCTATTTTGGATGGTACATACTGGTACAAAGTTGTTACAAAATGTGACACCATGTTGTTTTGTTATATGTACTGTATATACTGAATTTTCTGTCCTTAGGTCATCCCACTGATCGGCGAGTATCTAGTCTTCACGATGATCTTTGTCACACTCTCCATCATCATCACAGTCTTTGCTATCAATATTCACCACCGTTCCTCCTCCACGCATCATGACATGGCACCCTGGGTGCGCCGGGTCTTCCTGCACAGTCTCCCGAAGCTGCTTTGCATGCGCAGCCATGTGGACCGCTATGCAACAACAGGCGGGAATCATCGAGCAGGAGGAACGGCGGCGCTAAACCCTGGGAAGAGCTTAAAACAAGACAGCAGCCTTCTGCTAAACTCAGCAGCACACAACCTTCAAGCAGCACTGGACTCTATTCGATACATCACTCAGCATGTGGTAAAGGAGAATAAAGTCAGAGAGGTAAGAGGAATGGCTCTCAGTGGGTTTCTCTTTCTGGGGAGTAAGTAATCTGTTGATGTGAGTGATGGCCCTTGTTGCGTACAGTAACATATTACTTTCCACCATGTTCTAGGGTTTGTCTTCTTCCATTTGTGAGCTTGTTATCGAGAAAGATTAATGGCCTATAACTTGAAGCTAGTCAGCTAAAGCTCATAAATAAATGCACAAATGAGTAGATTGCTATGTAGGGGTGGTCATTATACATCCATAAGGAAAATTTCTGAAGAAGCACATTCATATTCATAAGAAAATTTATTATTGAAGTCTGGTTAAAGTCTTTATATTCTCTGTATGTTTTTTAATTTAGAATTTCACATACATGCCTTGTGTTTCTGATTCTAAAAAAAAAATATGTATGCCATTTGTGCATGTTAATTGACCCACTTTGTAAAAAACAACTTGTATTATCTCTTCACAGGTTGTTCAAGATTGGAATTTTGTGGCTCAAGTTCTAGACCGTGTCTTCCTGTGGGTCTTCTTGTCAGTATCTGTACTTGGTTCTGCTCTGCTATTCATACCTGTAATATACAAATGGGCTAAAATCGTTGTTCCAAATTATGGTGATAACAACGGCTAAGCAAACAGACTTACAGTGGGGTATATAGAATTCTTAATTTGTGAAAAAATGCACAGGGGTTTAAATATTTTGTCTTCTTTAGGACTGATTGATTGATTGATTGATTGATTGATTGATTGATTGATTGATTGATTGATTGATTGATTGATCCACATTATAACTAAACTAAACCTAGCATTACACTGCCTCTCTTCACAATGCAGCATCTACAGTACAAATATTATTGCAATTTGGGAAATATTGCAAGTAATAAAGATTTTTACAATGTATTATTATTGATTATGTATTATTATTATTATTATTATTATTATTATTTTTTTTTTTTTTTAGTAAATAATTATTAAGTTATTAAAACATACTCAAATGCACAATTACATTTATTTAGTATATTTAAAAAAAAATTAATGATTTTTAAATTTATGATGTATTTCTTTCTTGTGTTTGTTCTCAAACTATGTGAGTGTATTTGCTTATTTCTTTATTGAATAAAATTCATTTGCGATCAAATTGAGATACTCAATAACTAATTTCACTGTAATAGGCATTAGCCTCCATTTGATTAGGAGTTGCTGTAGAAAGGGTAAAACTGAGATAAAGATTAATCACAGTAGGTATTCTAGAAACTTTAAATATTAAATAGTGTACTGTAATTAGACAGGACATGGTGCAAAACCCCTTTTCAATGCCTTTTTTTTTTAAATGAGGATGCTTTCATTTCTTTGTGAAGGTGGTTAAATTGAAAGAGATGGCTGAGGAAGGCAGGAAAGATGGCATCAATGTTTAAAAGAGGTTTCTTTAACTTTCCTGTTTCAGATGAGAATTCATAAAGAATGTTTAGGTGAGAACACCACTGTTCTTAAAGACCAATGACTGAACACCATTATTCCCAATTAGCAATCACTAAATACCATTATTCCCAATAAGCAATCAATGAATAGTTTGTTTTCATTGATTAATCACTGAACACCATATTCCTAATGAGCAATCATTGAATACTTTGTTTTCATAGACCATTGACTCAACAGCATTATTCCCAATGACCAATCATTGAACACTATTGTTTTCAAAGACCAATCACTGAACGCCATTATTCCCAGTGAGCAATCACTGAACATCATTTTCTTTGTTTACTTCGTTTTCAATGACCATTGACTCAACACCATTGTCCCCAATGACTAATTATTCAGATTTCCTACCTACGATTAATAAAGTTATATTTTAAATTAATTTTAACCCTTTTTGTTCCCTGTGACCAGTTTGTTCCTGATGTCAATTCACTAAACAGCATAGTTTCCAGCAGCCAATAACTGATCAGTGTTACTTCCCAATGACCAATCGCCGATCACTGTTATTTTTCACCAACCAATCACAGATCATCATAGTTTCCCAACGATCAATCAAAGCGAATGATTGCAACCGCATTGATTGATCATTGGGAAACTATGATGATCTGTGATTGGTTGATGAATATATTCAGTAATAAAAATGACTTCCATCCAAATTCATTTCTTTCATGACTGTTTCCTGACTCATCACTCCCACTGCTTCGTTTTTTCTGCATTCTTGATAGATTTTATAGTACATCGGACTCCTGTTTTTTTTTTTCCCGATAACGCCAAAGCCATCTGTGTCCAGGAGTCCAAGAGAGCAAAACCGTCCATGCTGTCTGAGTCACGCTTTCCTCTGTTAATCACAGCGACACTAGCCGTTCATGGACATCTGTGTTTTCATGCATGCACAAGGACACGTGTATGTTACACAGCCACACGATACAGCATGAGCAGCAGTTTGATACTTATTTTGTATATACTGTAGTATTTTGCAAACAGATCCATGAATAAATACATTATTATAAATAAATTATTTATACACGAGAAAGTGACTGTCTGACTACTTTTAAATCGTCTTAAAACTCACTTGTATAAATTAGCTTTCTCTGATCAATTTTAAACTATTTAATGTCAATAATTGTTGTTTGTTGTATTGATTTTATCATCACCACTCAACTGTACGGTGTCCTTGAGTGCCCTGAAAGGCGCCTTTAAATAAAATTCATTATTATTATTCCTTATTCATTCATTCACTCGCTCATCTTCTATCGCTTATCCGAACTACCTCGGGTCACGGGGAACCTGTGCATAATCTCAGGCGTTATCGGTCATCAAGGCAGGATACACCCTGTACGGAGTGCCAACCCATCGCAGGGCACACACACACACACACACACACACTCTCATTCACTCACACACTAGGTACAATTTTTCCAGAGATGCCAATCAACCTACCATGCATGTCTTTGGACCGGGGGAGGAAACCGGAGTACCCGGAGGAAACCCCCGAGGCACGGGGAGAACATGCAAACTCCACACACACAAGGTGGAGGCGGGAATCGAACCCCCAACCCTGGAGGTGTGAGGCGAACGTGCTAACCACTAAGCCACCGTGCCCCCATTATTATTATTATTATTATTATTATTATTATTATTATTATTATTATTATTATTATTATACGCTTATTAGAAATCAGATTTTTTTATCGGAAACTAGTTCTAAGCTTAAAATCGACCTTAATTTAAAACTTTATTAATATTCACATAATCATGACGATATATGCGTATGCAAATTAGTCTATTACGTAATCTAGCGACTTTTTTTTATTTCCCTACTTTCCCCTGAAAAGAGTTGGTGTTTTAAAGGAAACACCGCCTCCTCGGTCACGACACACACTTGATGAAAACACTGGACACAACAACAACAACACAACAGATTCGGAACACACAACACAATAAGGACAAACTGACCTCGTCATAAAAAGTAAGTAGTCTGTATTTAACAGAATATTAACAATACTCGACATCATTAACGCTGTTTTTCTGGGTTTAACTTCTTACCTGGACTTCAACAGGCTTTGTCGTCTTACTAAAAGAAGTCTTCTCGTTTTAAACATGCATTTTTATTATTTATTTATAACGAGTCACTTTCTATGTTTAGCTCTCAATGTATATGCGAATAAGTCAGGATTTAACAGAGAACCCCTGAATCAGGTGGTGGCTTCTGAATAGATCGTAACAGACAGGGTTGCCAGGTATACGCAAAAATCCAGAACTTTTAAATTATACAAACAAAATTTATTTTTTCTTTTATCAGTCTTTGTATAAGAAACACTTAACTCGTTGGATGTTATGAATATTATCCGATTTATATACATTTAGTCGTAATTTGCAGGAGTCCATAAACATTTAGCTGTTATACTGTCTGAATTAGGAGTCAAAAGTGCACAAAGTACACACCTGGCAACCTATTATTGTCTGTAATTTATTATTATTTATAATTTAATAATCTACAGATTATTCTCTGTAGATTAAGAATGAGTTCCACATCTCCTCTCTGTGTTTCCTTCCATCTCCCAAAAACATGTCTGTAAATGGATTGGCACTGCTGAATAATTCCTATGTGTGAATCAGTGTGTGAAGTGTGTGCATGGTGCCCTGTGATGATTTGGCATCCCAGTCCCTGAATACTCTAGGTCCATCATGACCCTCAAAAGCTGTTAAAGGTGATTAATAATCTACTGCATTTAGATGTTAGATAGCTGTTTCCAGTTGTGTTATTTCAGACCTTCGCAGCTTCGCAAAAGGGGTTGTACAATGGAAAAGGGTATGTGCGGTGCCACGTTACTGTTAATCTGCTGCTCATAATGTTTATGTACGTCGAAGAAACTGACCGAAGAAACTAACAGATTTTTTTAACCACTGTTTTTTTTTTTTTTTTCCTCTCTCTCTCTATCATTGTTCGAAATTCTGGTGCTTATTCTTGTTAAACATAAATTGAGAAAATTTATTTAACATGAACAAACTACTGTACCACCAAATGTCAAAACCAATGCCTGTTTACCTTGTATGTATGTATGTATGTATGTATGTATGTATGTATGTATATATATGTACATATGTATGTGTATATATATATATATATATATACATATATATGTATATAAATACATATATATGTATATATATGTATTTATATACATATATATGTATATATGTATATATATATACATACATACTCTCACACACACACACACACACACATACATATATATATATATATATATATATATATATATATATATATATATATATATATATATATATATATATATTGTATATTGTATATTGTATATTATATATAGTATATTTTTTTTACTAATGCCCAGGAGGGTCAGTTAGTATTAAAGTGTTTAAAACACCTACAACTGTCAATCATTCAGGTTTATATGTCAATTGGCTCATCTGACAAAAGATGAGTGCTCTTTTGGCATATTTTTGATTGACAGCTCATCCTAATGTACTCTGGTATTAAAATGCACAGCTGCTATTCAAAATGCATGAAGGTTGGAAGGTCTGGATATTTGCTTTAAAAAACATCTCGTGTACATCTCGTGTTTCTTTATTTAGAAAAACCCCATGTAATAATGCTGCAACCGTCACCATGCCAACAAACAAAAGGAGTGAATTCACTGAAATGATGAATCTATTGATCACCTCCAAGCCCACGGAGCATTTCAGTATCAGAGCTGACAGGCGCATTACTTTCTGGAAATGTCAGCCTCGCTGAGTGTGTGATCTGCTTCCTAATGGCAGTGACAGCAGTTAAAGTCAAATAGACTTTGCTTTTCTACAAATGCACACGGAGGTCCGTGAAAAAGTGTAGAGTTTTAAATAAGGTCTGAGACCACATTGAAAATCCGTGATTTTTTTTTTTCATGTTAAGGTGGGAATAGACAGAATATTTTGGAAATTTGAAATAATTCAAACAAATAAAAGTAAATATTTAATCCGCATGTAATATGTAATCATTTCATGGTCTCGATCTTAATAAAAGCAAATGTGCGACAATAACTTTGTGAACTGCTTTGTACAAAAGCCCAGATGTCTAATCTCTTCTGTTAAAGTGCGTGTTCAGTAGAAGTGTGATGGATTTGATCATGTGGAATACATCCTGGAAGAAATCCATGGAAATAGTTCAGAACTTCAGAAAAGAATGCAAGATTTTTTTTTTTATTGACTGTATGCAAAAATTTGTACTTGATGCTATCATTCTTGTATACCCCATATTTTTATTCATTATTTATTTTAAACATATGAAAGGATTTATATATATTACTAATTTCCCGAGGAAGCTGTATCGCACCCGACATTATCCTGGTCAGGTAGGTGTAGAACACATCCTAGGAACATTGGGACTATGAAAAAAGAAGGGAGCCAATCTATCACACTCACACACACACACACACATACACACACACTTATTCACACCTGGGTGCAATTTAAACTCGCCAATCCACCTACTGCTATGTTTATGTGAGGTGTTAGGAAACTGGAGAACCTGGAGGACCAGAGCGGATAAATCAGAACGTCTAGAAAAAGCCTGTTCATAATAAACACTGAGGTAGACACAGGGGCTTAGAAGTAAAACATAAATAAAGCAAGGAAGCAAAAACAATAAGCTAGACTGAGCACTAGGAAGAAGAAAACAAAAGAACGGAGGGACTAAGCACTAGAAATCAACAAACAGACGATTTCCCGAGGGACAGACGAGGACAGAATTTTAGGCAGGCTAGAGAAATTAATGAGAGCTCACGAGACAAGACGCAGGTGCAGAAATCAACCAGTGAGTGTGAACTGGGTGAGGCTCGAGCTGAGGGGAAACCAGGAAGTGTGAAAACAAGATCATCTGGTTTTATGAATTGTAAAGACTCACAACAACCCAGCTGTGGTTTTGTAATAGAGCAGACAGAAAGTCACCTTTTGAGTAATGAATTCGGAAACAAATATCTTTCTTTGTTTGCGTTAAAACTTTGCTTCTTATGAAAAAATGAAACTTTTTAAGATGTTTAATTCCAGTGTGTATGTTCAGAAGGAGTCTGTAGTGACAGTCCTTTGTAACAGACACCATCGTAGTTGTTTTTTTCCCCCTATTTCTTTTTTAACGTGACAAGATGCATTTTTGTTTGTTTGTTTGTTTTGTTTTATTACCTTCCAGAGAGAAAAAAAAGAACTTGTTTACTGGACGTTGCCTATAAACGGATAAAAAGTATATCGCCTCATTCTTTTTTTTCAAATTGATTATTTTAAAAAAAAAAAGAGCTTTTTTGAAAATGGCTGTGGGATAAGATGACACTTTGGGACATGCAGTTATAGTAAAATATTCATCTTTATTGGAATACATTTATTTGGACTAAAAACATCTCTCCTTATTTTGTCCTTCGTTTCAGTTTTGAGAGATTGATACGACGACGACTAAAAAAGATGTCTGCTGCCATTTGGAAAATCCTCATCATCCTGACCTTGACTGGCTCTATCCACTGCGGTAAGGTCCTGGTGTTCCCTCATGATGGCAGCCACTGGGTTAACATGAATATATTGATACAGGAGTTGCACAACCGAGGTCACAATGTCACGGTCATCAGAGCAGCTGACAGCTGGTACATCAAAGAGCAATCACCCTACTACCACTCCATAACCATCGACTTCTCAGTGGGGGTAGACAAAGCTTTCTACCGCACCTTTATCTCCAGGCAGCTAGAGGGTCGGCGGGAAGGAAAACCATTTTGGACCAGAATCAGTCTGGAAATGGAGATGGGAGCCATGTTTTCCGAAATGCACAGAAATATGTGCGAAATGATCATCCGTATAATCGAGGATCAAAAACTGATCAAGTCCATCAGAGAAGCGGATTATGACGTGATGCTGACGGACCCCGCGAACGGCGGAGGAGTCGTGCTTGCGCATTTTCTGAACCTCCCGCTGGTTTTTAACGTCCGTTGGACAGTGCACGGAGAGGCGCATTTTGCGATCGCGCCCTCGTCTGCGTCGTTCGTTCCCTTTCCTTTATCCATGTTAACAGATAAGATGACGTTTTTTCAAAGGGTATATAACGTACTTTTCCACCTCAGACTCTACTTTTACAAGGGAATTGTAGGTCCTCATTACAGTGCTTTGTGTAAACGCTACTTTGGTCCAGATGTGGACTATTTTGAATTGTTCCAGGCAGCTGATATCTGGCTTATGAGAGTCGATTTCGTCTTTGAGTTCCCTCGCCCGACAATGCCCAACGTTGTTTACATGAGTTGCTTCCAATGCAAACCAGCGAAAGCCCTCCCTGATGATTTACAAGACTTTGCAGAAAATTCCGGAGAGCACGGCATTGTCGTTGTGTCATTAGGAACGCTGATCGGAAAGCTCCCAGATGATATAGCCAACGAAATGGCCGCCGCTCTCGCAAAGCTCCCTCAAAAAGTGATCTGGCGATACACAGGAAAGAAACCATCCACTCTCGGGAACAACACGTTACTCAGGGACTGGTTGCCACAGAACGATCTTCTCGGACATCCCAAGACGAAGCTTTTCGTGAGCCACGGCGGAACAAACGGGATTTTGGAAGCTATTTATCACGGTACTCCAATCCTTGGCCTACCTCTGGTTTTTGATCAACACGACAATCTGTCGAGAATGAAAGGAAAAGGTGTAGCACGGGTCATAGATATAGCTACGCTAAATCAGAACATGTTTCTTGAGGCTATACAGGAAGTCATAAACGAGCCTTCCTACGGTATTAACATGAAGAGGCTGTCCCGGCTTAGCAGAGACACACCCATAGAACCTCTGGACAACGCCATGTTCTGGATTGAGTTTGTTATGAGACACAGAGGCGCTGCTCATCTGCGGACCGAGTCATACAAAATGCCTTGGTACGCTTACCACAGTGTCGACGTTGTAGTGTTTTTACTGTCAGTTGCATCAGGTACAGTCTTCTTAATCTTTGCTCTAGTCCAATACGTATGCTGCAAGTCATGTAAGAAGAAACGAGTAAAACAAGACTGATGATACACTGCCTAACACCTGATTTTCAGATCCCACCGTATACCAAAATGCACAGCCTACATTTTGTCAATCAATACCTCATTTGATCAAGCGGTAAAAATCTACTCAGTCTTGTTTAAGACAAACGAACAGATAAATAAACTAAAGAACATTTTACTTATAAAATTCTATATTGGAATGAACTGTGAACATCTTTTTATTAGCAATTTTATGCCAAATCAGTTTCAAAGGGTCATGAGCGCTCAAGGCTCATTGGAGGCTAGTGCAACATTGTTAATTACATTGTTAGCTACCGTTTTCTAGCTGACTGACATCGGCGAATCCATCACTTAATCAAAGTGACACAGGTGTATGTAACAAATGTACGGAAGTACCAACTGAAATTATGCTGGTAAACTGCAGTCAGCATTTAAACTCAAAATGCTTCTCTCGCTGATTTACATCTAGCTCTGGGCACCTGCATTAAGTTACCCAGAGAAGTGTGTTTTTACGCTTGCTCTGTCGGTGGAACTCATTTACAAAGGAGTAAATGCTTAACTGTATCAAGCTGCTTCCAGTGTTAACTAAGGACATAGTCAATAAATTATGTGGAAATTTAGCCGCCGTTAGCTGATACCATTGTCCAATTGAACAATCACGGATCGTCGTTGCTTGTCCGCCCATACGCTTCTTTTTTTTCTTTGTACTAAACTCTTTCAAGACTTACAAATAATAAAAGCCATTCACACTATAAACAATAAAAGTTTGTTCCCTGACTTCATTTTTTTTCTACATTCCTGCGATTGCAGTAGCCATGACCAAGGTTGACTACTTTCTATTATTCTATTTTTTTTTTCTAAGTTTTGATATAATGTTAGTGATATAATGATATCTGTTATATGATATGATTCATTTGGCAGCTTCTAGCATCTTTTTAAGCATGTATTAGCTCCCATCCAAAAATAGTGATATTTGGCAGCAAACTGAGACACAACGCCAAGCCTCTGTGAGAGAAGCATCAGCTGCAGAAGCATGGCATTCTCTTCACTCAGGCCGTCACTGCCAAGTACTGCAGGATGAGCCACACCACAGTGGGCATGAAGCTGGAGACGGGCGTGTTCTGGAGAAAGGAAGCCTGGCAGCCCTGCAGGAGCACATAGGCCATGATGTCAGGAATGCTGTGGGATAATGATGAATAAGACTAAGGAAAATGGCTGGTTCTACACTGGACTGATTTGACACGTAAACTCCAGCTACATCGTATTCTCTCTCCAGACTTGTGAGACGATGAAGCCGAAAGCCTGAGCCTTTAGAAACCCGTTTCAGTTCATTTATCAGCCAGGTTACATCACGTTCTGCTTCCTATGCCAATCCCAAACTTAATTGCATTAAAAGATGTTAAAAAAACAAAAAACAATAGCATCACTTTGCAATGGACACATTTCCAGTTAAGTTCCCAAAAGGTTGCCGTGTTAACCTCGTCCGTCTGTCGTCGTAGTGGGCGGAGCTTAACGTGAGGAGAAAAACATTTTGCATTTCTACTGAATTAGCTGTATTACTGTAGTATAGAATGTACTGTATAATCATAAATGTATGTAATAATATAGCATTTTAATACAGATTTCAAGAATGAAGGATATATATACGTATATATATATATATATTACATTGTAGTTCATTTGTAATGCATGTTGTACAGTGGCAGCTGATACAGAGTTGAAAGAGAGTCAAAGATGAAAAGACACTTCGTTTATGGCATTTACATCAGATTATTTGGAATCTTGTGCACCAGCAACAACACCTCCAATGGCTGCAAAGAAAAAAACACACAGAATGCACTGAAGACTTGAGGCTGATTTCCAGGAGTGAGCCTGGAGTCTAGACTTAAGCAGTTTATTAGTGATTTTTCAGCCCAGCTCACTAACACTTTATCAGCAGTGATCCAAAATGCACATGTCAAATACGGCAGTGAATTATTTACATATTATTATTGTTTACTTTCTTTTCTTCACTTTATTTACTTATTTCTATTTTAAAGACATTTGGAGGAAACCAAAGCACACGGTGTCCAAAGCAATCTGTACAAAATGATAAATAACAAACCTGTTCTGTTTAAAATGGCTGGTATTCAGCAGAAACACGGCACAGGGTCAAGAGACCAAGGGTCTCGTCAAGGCCTTGACGAGACTTAGTGATATAATAACTAGACTTAATCCTGACGGTTTCGTTGTCAAGTTCATAAGCGAACCTCACATCTATCTAACACGACCCGCCGGCACTGAATGTTCACTATCAGGAGTACAATTTATTTCCATATGTACCACAGCCTGTTCATTTAACACACTGACATTTCTAACGTTTCCAACCAATCACGTGTAAAGGGTTTAGCTTGGCAAAACATTGCATAATTTATCATTGATCTGCAGGTATAATCATTACATTTTAATTCTTTTTAAGTTAATTAACTCTTCACTTCATCTGTCTCGTCACAGATTACATACCTTAAGGCCTTAATGCCTTAGTGACCCATTTTTACCCACATTAGCAAAGTGCGATATTTACGCTTGTCCACCAGGTGGCGTATTACGAAAGTAAAACCTATAATGCATGAAACAAGGCTGACTGGGAGCCATGACAGGGGAATACAAACACGATTTGAACATATTTAATGTCATTTTCGCCTTCATAATTTACTCACAGCTCATTACACACATCTTTAAGGTCATCTCTGGAAGGCAGGGTGTGAGATGACACCCAAAATGTCCATGCAACATTCAATACAGCCCAAAATCTACACAGTACAACAGGGTCACCTTGATCATGGGCCTGTATGGAAATCTCTCCATCATCACTCGTGTAGAGATTTATTCTGTTTTTCAATGGAATACATTTCCGAGCAGTTTACACATTATACATATAATATTTTTATTAAATGTGTCCATTAAACCATTTTTTTAACCAATGTATCCATCAGTGAACATTGAAACACGTTTCACCTTTTTGTACACAACTGCAAAATAAGAATATTAGAAAATCAATAGTTTGTTAAGTGAAAAGAAAAGAAAAAAAAAAAAAAAAACGACTATTGTGTGTAATTGTGATATAATCGAACCCAAGGCAGGCTGATTTGCGCGCAGGTCCTTGTGCGTAAAATGGGCGCAGAGTTTACGCGCTCAAATCACGCTGCGTGTTGAGTGGGACACACGCTCACACACACACACACACACACACACACGCGCGCGCGCACTGACAGACTGACAGACTGACATCCGAAAGCTTTCCTTCCACTGCAATGCCGTGACTGACTCGATCTCAAATGGCTCGCTATCCGCTTCCATGCGCATCTTCCATCAGGAGCCGCATCGCTTGAATCCGGCGCTTTTTTTGGATAGTCGACGTTGGACCGGGTGTTTTTGGCCCTCATCTGCGGTCGCATTTGCGCATCCTCATCCTCTTCGGTGCCCTATAAGATCTGCTCACTTCATCCTCGACCCCTAAAAGATTATTTGCACAGAAATGTGTCCGTGCGCGACGATGCTGGCGACCGCTGTGTTTCTCGGAAATGTGATGCTACAATATGTGTCGTCTCAGAACGGTAAGGATTAAAAGGATGCTTTCCAGGAGGAAAAAACAGTGCACATCTTATTCCTAGGCTCAATATGTAAAGGTTACTGTACCATCCTCTGTGGCTTCGAGCTCTGATTGCATATCCATATCATTCTTTTGGATATTTCTTTCCATTAGATCTTCATGCACTTTATTATTATTATTATTATTATTATTATTATTATTATTATTATTAATTTATTTCTTTTTTATTTCTTTTTTTTTTTTTTTTAAATGAAGATCCGACTTATTGGGAATTAACTCATTATAGACAGTTAAACAGGGCCAGAGAGAAAACCCTATTCTGTGCACTATTATTTCCACTTTATACAGCTATGTGCACGAGCTAGTGGAACAAATGCCATATTGTCTTAAATTAATTGCATTCAAGTGTGCATCAGTGGAATCGATTCGGAATCCCTGTTCTCCTCGATGCGTGTGTTTACACTGAGCCGCATTCGTTTGTGTGCATGTGCACTTAAGTTTATGGAGATTTTTTTTTTTGTGTGTTACTATAGAACACTGTCCATGCTGGGATATTTTATAAAATACCAAATCAAATGGGATTATATCTGGTTTTGTGTCTGTTCGTGTAAAAAAAAAAAAAAAAAAGAATGGCAGGATTGTTAGCAATACTGTATTTCAGGTGGTTTTTCCACAGATGGATGACCGTTAAACTGTTGGACAGTTCAGAAGCTAGGATCTCCAGCATCTTCACCGAGCGTTAGTCAAAGGCAAAGTCTTTTATTTGTCATTTGCACTGCTGACACGTGGAAAAACTGCACTGTGAAATTCTTGTAGGAGCTCCGCTAACAAATACTGGATATACACAAATACAAACATTTCAAATGTATAGTATAAAAAAAGCAAAGCGTTAGTGTGAAAGGATAAAAAATTAACCAGCTGGGATTGATAAGCCATGCTATAATTTGGGAATGAATTGAAATAATTTGCATAATATTTTCATTGTAAATAACTTCATTTTATTTTTCTTTGACTATTTCAAAATTCTTCTAAATGTATATATTGTAATCTGTTTTCATTTTATTATACGTTATTTTTATTTGTCTGGCATCATTTTCTTCTTTTATTTTACCCCGTGCTTTCCTATGACATTATTCCATTCCATCATGTCAGTTTTAAATGACTTAATCATACCACACTTTGAAGTCCCACATGTATGCTCTATAGATTTGACATTAATATTATTTATTAGAATTTATTAGAATAAATCATTTATTCTAATGCATTGTGACTATTCAGACTGTCTCAGGATTGAAATATCAGCTCCCTTTTTTCCATCAAGCTGACTTACTAAGTCAGAAACTGCCGCTCCAGCGTCTGGAGTGTTGCAATCGTACTGTAAAGCTGACCCGATCTGGTCTGTTACACATGAGCTGAGATATGCAGTGTGGGTAGAGTGATCCTATTACGCACCCTCGTGAATCGTACATGACATACAGTTTTAATTTCTATCCACGTTTCAGATTGTCATGCGTGTGTGGCAGCTGTGATGTTGCCTGTCTCATTCCTTCCCCACAAACGATTATCAACTGAGAGGCCTATTAATAAAACAGCTTTGCTGCAGAATTAAGCTGGTTGTAGAAAATGGTTTAATCAGCGTGTGTGGGGCGGGGGGGAAGTCGTGTGAGGGCTGTTCCACTCGATGTGCGTGGACGGCCCTCAGAGGCCCAGATTCAGCAACAGATATCTGCAGGACTGTAAATAGCTTTGGTCCATCTCGCCGCATGTTGCTATTCTTAGAACAGAGACACGGGAGCGCAGGACTGTGGCTCCACAAATTTCTTCGGTGAAAGCGTGTCCATTAAATGTTAATAGACCGTGTTGCATGCCTTTCTGCCTGATCTTCAGCAAACAATGAATCGCAAAACATGAGGCCTGTGTGTCAAAAATAAAGGATTACTCCCATCCAAACTCTTGGTACTTAGTGTCACCTTGGGCTACGTCCATCAGTTTTCCCTATTTTTATTTTTCTACACATTCACAAGCCTTGCTGGAACATGGCTAAATATAACAGGATTTGACATTTTTTTCCCCCAAAGCAACAACCTTGAAAGGAAAAAAAGCATGTAAGGCAGTGGCAAATTTACTATTTTATTTACAAATGTATTGCAAGGCTTAAATAAGATCTCACCTAGTGTTCCTGCTTGAGATTTACATCATTACTAAAGATATCCATGATTTTCAGGGATGCCACTATTCGTATTTGCAGCTCAGGTCTCTTTACAGGTCTCTGTGCCTAATCAGCGATGCACATCAATCTGAGTCGTCAGTCACCATCTGGGAACTGAATGCAGCAGGATTTTAAAATATCCTAAACAAACGTCGCTTCTCGAAATGTACTCGCAGCTGTAGCGTTAAAGCCTGTGCGCCTTTTCGTTCATGCGATTATCCAATCGGCCAATCGTGTTGCATCATGGATGAAACCAGGCAGATGCAGGTCAGGAAGCAAGATTTACCGAAACCTGGATGGTTGTATATTAAAAAAAAAAAAAAAAAAAATCACCTTTTTGTGACTTTTTTAAATGTTCAACAAACCGTCCAGTTTCTGTGAATCTGTGCACACTGTACCCTCAGAGTCCTGAGACCAGTGTAGTGTTCTGCTCTTGTAGCTCGTCCACTTTAAGGTTCGATGTGCTTTTCTGCTCACCGTGGTTGTAAAGAGTGGATATTTGACTGATTATAGAGCTCATAGAGTTTAAACCAATCTGGCTGTTCTACTTTGCCCTCTGTTTTTTTTTTTTGTTTGTTTGTTTGTTTTTCGCACCATTTTGTCTAAACTCTAGTTTACGTTTTATGTTATGTGTGAAAATCCCAGCAGATCATCAGTTTATAAATTGCTCAAATCTGGCACCAACAACCAGCTCAGTCAGAGTGTCCGAGATCACAATTATTTTTCCACATTCTGAGGTTTGATCATTTTCTCAAGCTCATGATCTGTATCTGGGTGATTCTGATGCATTGTGATGCTGCCACATTATTGGCTGATTAATAATAATGTATAATAATGTATAAAATAATGTACAGTATAATTAAGATGGATCTTAAATGAAAGCTAAGTCTATATTAGATTTCCTTTACCAAATCAGACTAACCTGCACAATGCTGCTGGTAAAACCTTCGACTATTGTTGTATTGTTAGCTTTGCTGAACGCTAGATCAACTGTAATTCAAATTAGATGAAATTACATAACATGAAATGAAAGACAAATGGTATCATTTTGATGACGTGGTTTGGCATCTAGCAAAAACCTGTAGCTTTTCTATAACCGGTTTTAAAAGCGTGTTTCCTCGAGCTCATGCAGATTTGAATTTCATTCTGTTCTCATTGCTTTCATGGTTTAAGAAAAGTAGGAGGTGGTGTGACTCAAATCCAGTGCAGAATTAAAGGAATAATGAAGCATTCTATCAGGAATTGAGCAACTGTAATTTTATCCGCAGGCAGAAATATCGCCAGGGCTAATTTTTAGTGTCGGTGAGCCCACGTATGGGAAGAGGAGAAATTCCTTTCACAATTGTGTTTGCCTGGCCATTTGAAACTCATACAGTAAGCATCAAATGCCACTGCTAATGAGAGCGTGTGGTATTAAAGCTCATGTCCATCAACAGTCGTCTTTATAACTCGATGGCTGGCCTTCCTAGGATGAAGGATGATTTGCTTTATGTTTGGGATTTGGTGGTCTAGTGGTTAAGGTGTTAAGCTACCGATCGGAAGGCTGTGAGTTCGAATCCCAGGCCGCCAGTGCTGGGCCCCTGTCCCTTAACCCTAAGGCCCCTAAACACTCCATTGCTCAGATGAATTAAAATGAGGTAATCTGCCAAAATGCTGTAAATGTAAAATGTATATATGATCTCAGCAGTGTCTAAGAGGTTTGGTCTGCCCAGGTTGTTAATAGCTCAGGAAGTGACATCTCATATCCTCGGAGGCACCTGAAAGCTAGTGGCTGTGAGCTGGCATGCAAACTAACCGACTGGGCTCGGACTCGAGATTTAACCCGTAGTGCTGCTTCTAGTACGAGTGTATAATCATGAGCGGTGTTAACAGACACGCCTACGTTCCTTGTTAGTCCACCTTGTACAGGTAGGTGTACAGTGTGCATCTTTTCCCTACACAGTGTGTTACTCATCCTCTAGCTCATCAGTGTCAGTTTCTGACCACAGCACTGCTGTAGTCTGGATATTTTGGGTTGGCAGACTGTTTCTCATCCCAGCGGTGACATTGAGGTGTTTAAAAATCCCATCATCACTGCTGCGCTGAGAGCGAGTGACACCTAAATAATACGTGGTTAGTGATGGTCACATCGTGCTCCCTTTCTATTGATCGCTGAAGAAAATATGAGGGGTGATAAATTGTATGTAACACAGGCTCCAGTCAGGAACTGCATACCTTGAAAGTGACATATTAAAATCAAATGTATAGAGTAAACCGAGAACCTGGTGTTTCAATCTACTTTCTAAAGTCTTAGACCAAAACAAATTGTTATAATTAACTAATGCATGAGGGAACTAATACGACCTATAATCTTTCGGTTCATACTGTTAGACTTATGATACAGAGGTTTGTCTGCGTGGTCTGATACAGCATCCGATATCACGTGGGTCCGATCAAACCATTATTGGAGTAGTATAGTAAGGTTGGACAAATCAATCAGTTATGGCTGAACAGTAATAAACGTATAACGGATAAAAGATTAACGTTTTCCTTCAAAATTTGCAATGCGTTTATTTTTTTTTGCTTGACTGATTGATTTATCCAATCAATCAATAGGACGATGGGAAGATGACATATTGCACACAATCTCACCAGTGCTATTATTATTATTATTATTACATACTAATTATGTGGTTGTGTGGAACATGATAGTTTACTGGTCAGAAAACTGTCTTGATCTGTCTACATATGAGCATCATAAAATAAAAAAATAACTTAAAAAAAAAAAAAAACACTGGACTGCTGAGGAGTCCAGAGGGAGTCCAGAGGGAGTAATGGAGCCTGTGTTGCAAGAAAATGATTTGGGTTTCAGTAATTCTGCCCGCTGACAGGCAGCACGAGGGTTTGTGAGGCGATCTGCTGTTCTCAGGACAACTATTATTTCCTTCTGGGGTACGAGAGCGGAGCCCATGCCATGGCGTCTCAGATCTGACTCGTGGTGTACTGTATGCTGTCGGATCTTCGTACTCTCGATGGTCATTTGTTTCCGTAACCGTACCGAAATGTTTCCAGTAGATCATCGAAATGTTCACTGACCAGGTGCACAAATTATATATATAGTAATTGCCTAAAGTGTCAAAATAGCCAACGGTCATCTCTCCAAGGCCTCTGTTTTCCTGAACACACAATAACAGGGCTATAATGTGTCGCTATTGCTACTTACACATGACTGAGTTTTGCATCTGTGTAATTTTGTTTGAGGCTTATTTCTTTTTTTGAGGTCTCAGATGCTATTTTTACTGATGGCAGGACAAGGTTATTCCCTTTGCTGTTCTTTTTCTTTAGACTACATCCATCTACATAAAAACCTCATCACACTAGCGACAAATGGAAGCCCAAGCCAGCTGGGGCCTGTCCTGATAAATCATTATTTTGTTGTTTTTTTTTTCTTTCAACGAAAATGGTGTTATCGGAGTAGTCTGTTCATCAGGCTGAGAACAGCTCGACACACAGATGTCTCCATAGTAGGAATGTAATTCTAACTCTTATTAATAAACTCCAGACAAGGAACTGGGCTGAGTGAGCATTTTATCACACAGCTGTCCTGGCAGACTGAGTGTGTACAGTAGTTGCACGCTAAGGCCAAAAGTTTGTGGACAATCAGGCTCAGTTACCAGCATGACAATGCAGCTGTGCACAAAGCTCTTGAGTTCCATGAAGACATACAGTATGTGTGTTAAGTTTAGAGGTGAAGATCTTGATTGTCCTACACAGAGCCCTGGCTCTGACTCAACCCCACCAAACAAGCCTTTGGATTGAACCCCCGATCTCCTCACCTGATCTCAGTGCCTGACCTTACTAATGCTCTTATGACTGAGTGATCACAAATCCGCACAGCCACGCTCCAGCATGCAGCGGAAAGCCTTCCCTGAACTGTGGAGGTTAACGTAACTGCGAACGGGGAATGTATCTGGAATGCGATGTTCAAACAAACACATGGGTGAGATTGTCAGGTCTTCATGAATCTTTGGACATATAGTGAAGTTAAGTATAGTTAAGTTAGAGTTAGAGTCCAGGGTCCGTATTCATGAAAAGTCGTAGTGTAAAGAGTTTCTCCTAGTGACGAAATTCGAAAGAAAATGCTTAGAAATGTGGGCGTTTCCCTTTAAAATTACAGAGAGGGTCCTAGTGAAGCTAAAGGTTTTTCATAAAGCATCACTTAAAGTCAAAAAGTGTTAGGAGTAGTGAGGAGGATTTTTAAGAAGATTAAGAGTTTCTTTATCAGAGGAGAAAATGGCCGAAAGGTGAAAAGGGAGAAGAAACTTATTATGTACAATATTAAATAATGGTAGCGAGTTAAAAAGCTGCTACAGATTAGATCATGTTGGGATTAATTTTGTGACCAATCAGATTAGATACAACATATCCAACATCTCCAGGTATATATACTGTATATATTGCCGCTATGTCATTTAGAGACACACTAACAAGAGCTGAAATGCCATAGCGACAAAAATGATATAATTGGTCTCTATGACATTTCTGTTCTGTGTCAGAGATGTTTACATTTATTACATTCATAACATGTTAGAACATCTCTAATAAGATCGGGCATGATCGTAATCCCTACACGATATACACTCAAATATCTTAACGTAGAGACTTCAAAGCTCTTCTGTATTTTTTTATTGGACGACCAATCACTGTCTTCAAAAGAATGTGTCTTACCTAGTAACAGGGATAAGCCCCGCCTCCTCTTTAAGATGAGACGTTGTTGTATTTTCCTTGTTCAGAGTTGCTCTGAGATCACTTAGTGGTCCTGAATCACTCTTAAGATAAGATTACTAGTCAGAAATGTTTAAACTAAATTAGGAGATCATTCTTAGTATCTTTGAGAAATAATTGGAGAGAAAGTTCCAAAAGTACTTTGTCATCGGATATCTAACTGTTCCTAACTTGTTACTGTAGACAAAATCCAGACAGTGTCTTCATTACAATCCAGCAAATCTTACAAACTACAATGTTCTCGTTCTGTTCAGTCGCGAGTCACGGAAACGTCAGGTTTTACAGAACGATTTTAATCTAACTTACAATTATATTTTAATTATGATTCAGTCTATAATTACAGTTCTGTCCCACGCTGTTGAATTCTCCATTCTGATTGGTTGATTCATTCTCCTATAACAGCAGATCGATCTGAAGGTAGAGCTGCCTACACATGGAAAAGCAGGTCAAAATAATATTTATTAATTATACATGATGAGTTATATTGTGATGATGTTCCCCAGTGCTGTTAAAGTTGTAAAAGTGTACTGACTGAAACTTTGAAGCTCTTGCTGAGAGTGCAGGAATTACTGTGGCGTTGGTAGAATCGAATAGAACTAGGGGCTTTGAAATGTTCACAGGACGATAATCTAGTGTGGAAATATAAGCGTTTCACTGTATCGCTGTGCTAATCAATCATTTAACCCCTTCCATATACTGTATAAATCCTATAAATCCTTTCTAAAGCATACAAAGCCTGAAGGTATCTATACATGCAGCATAGGAGAAGTACGGGAAGAAGCTCCGCTGTTAGACCATTTACACCTAAACAAAACACAATTCCAACACCAAGCAGCTAAAAGAACACAAAGAAAGGTATAATAAAATATTCCAATGGTATAAGGGTGAGCGCTCAAAAAAAAAACCCACCAATATAATAGTAATATGGTTATATAAACTGGTAATATATATATCGTCGCTGTCGGGTGGAAACCTCGTATGTCCAAATTTGGTCAATTTCATATTTTTTCACATATCGATGCTGTTGGTCAGTTCCCACGTGGGTCTGTTATTTTTATAAGTTAATAACCAGTTATTAACAGCCAATAGACCGTGCCACGATTGGTCAGCGCCACGAGACCATTGTCCGATTGGCTGGAGTAGACGGTGGGCGGAGTCCACCTATTTGTGGATTCTTGTGCACGTCTTGACGTTAGAAATGTTTCAAATCCACAAATGCACAGAACGCAATCCACAGTGATTCACAATTGCCCAGAGCGCTATTCACAAATGAGCAGGAAGCCATTCACAAATAAATACAATTAAATATATATTTATAAATATTTTTTTTTATTTGCAAATCCCATTTTATTTATTTGTGAATTTCATTTCTTTTTGTGAAATTTGTAACATATATTTACGGTTTGCTTATTGTGCATTTGTTGATTTAAAAAATATGTGAAACTCTTTATATTTATTTGTGGATCATAGTATATTTATTCAGAATAACGAAACAATTCTGACCCCATACGTCTCTCCCTGCTCCCAAGTCATAAAGCTTGTATCTCCGATAAAACGTGACTTTGGGAAAATGTTGTGTTAATGTTGGTACACAACAGTATATGATAGCAATATAAGGTATAATAACAACTTTAACGATACAATGTTTAATAACTAAAAAATATACGGCGCTTTTTTAATTTCCTGAAAAATAATGGTTTTGGAGATACGAGGATTCGGCCCGACAGCGAAGATATACTTATTCTAAGTACCAGAATCATTCAAATATACCTTGCGTTTTTTGAGATATGCTACATTTTAGATTGAGCATGTTGTTTTCAAACAAGAGGCGCAAAAATAGGTTTAAGGTTAAAAAGGATAAAAACACCCAACGTAGTGGAAATGTAGACAAACGTGTAGAACCGGAGACCAATGGTGTCAATGAAGACGCTGAGAAGAAGAGCCTAGTGTTTGTTGTTACTCAGTTCAAATATATACCCTTAAAATACACCTCTAACGTGTTTGAATCAACACCAGAATGTATTCAGCTCATCTCTCATGATCATTCCTACATTAGATTTAGATTTTTGAGCTACGGAGGAATTATTTGCTATTGATGGACTGACGGAAATCCCAGATGAGCTTAGAGTTCCTGAGCATGATCATGTAACATCAGTGTAACATCTCTGCATGACGAACAGGAAGGAAGGCTAGTGAGGATAAACCATTTCAGACATTTCAGACATTTGTCCTTGCTGTGCACATTGACCTTCTTTGTATAAATTCCAAAATCTGCTGCAAAACCAAAGGAAACAAAATGATCAAATAGCTTTTTAAAACTGTTCTTCTTTTTGACGAAGAGCTTATCTTTATTTTATTTTTTTTAAGAAACACCTTTTGATAAAATGATAGCTGTACCCATGTTTGACGTACGTGACTCAAAGAGGGCTTTGGCTGAACACGTTTTGGTGACATCACGCAACGTGTTTCGACTCAAATCTGCAGTAGATTTAATAAATCGCAAGCTTTTCCGAATATCCTAAAGTTGACTTGATTTTGCGTTCATTTGCATTACAATGAAAAAAAATCACACAAATCTGGAGGACTGGCTCTCTGTTTGGTTTCGTTCTCTTCCGCAACCTCGTTTCATTTCTGTGCATCTGATAACTATTGAGTTTGATAAAGTTACAAAAAAATGCCAGGAGTCACATGACAGGCAACAGTGTGCTGTTGTAAGAGTTACGGTTGAGTTGCACTGCATTATGGGTATTTGTATTCAGTACACACATGTATACACCACTGTCTTCGTGTCCAATTTTCCTGTAATTTTTTTTCCTTTTCGTTTCTTAGAATTTGTTAATAAGCGGCACGCACTTCGCTGTTGTTCCCTCCTGACTTATCTCTGTCTTTTTCCTGAGGATCAGGCTGAAATTGTTTGGTGTTGGATTTAATGAAGCTGAAGAGATGCACAGCGATTCGAAATAGTAATCCCTGTCTATGTGTACAAATGTTCCAGACAGCAGATAAGCTGACCAGTATATATAGTATATATCGTCGCTGTCGGGCGGAATCCTCGTATCTCCAAAACCGTTATTTTTCAGGAAGTTAAAAAAACGCTGTACCTTATCTGCAGTGCACAGGGTTTAGTCCGCGTTGCAGTGGATTGTCTTGTGCTAAATGCCTGTCCTCAGACGAGCACCAGAACTAGCGGGGGTCAAGATTTTTTTTTCTTTGAGCCCAGTGTTTTGAAGACATTTACCTCAGAAGACGTGTTGATTCATTGCGACTCTTCTTGAGGAGAAATATGCCGCGAAGCTCTCCCACGGAGTGAGGAAGATGTGGACAGTTGAAGTGTCCAATGGAGTTATGAGATTTGCGCTCAAGATATTTTCAAGACTTTAGATTGGTTAATAACTTGTAAAAATAACAGACCCACGTGGGGACTGACCAATAGCATCGATATGTGAAAAAATATGAAATTGACCAAATTTGGACATACGAGGTTTCCGCCCGACAGCGACGATATATAAGGCTTGAAGTCTGAGATGACTTGAACCCTTTTGACTGGTACACCATCGTTCCATTCCACCGGCAGACTGGAAACCGACTTCTGGGACATTTTCTATCAGTATAAACAAATGAATGGTTTTCTGGCTGCGAGTCTGATATAAAAATGAGTCAGGACTCCTTGGCTTTTAGTGTCAAACGTTTGTTGCTCCTTCTGTTGGATGACCTACATAGCATTTTAGTGGTAGGAGATACATTTTAGGAGCTTATGAAGAAGCACATGGAGCACCTCAGAAAGCAGGAATGAGTTGGATGTGACGTTTTTTTGATGTGAAAACGTTTTTTGTTTCTCTGGAGCTTTTCTATGAATATATGGATCCTAGTAGGCAGGGTAAAAACAAAAATATTTATGAAACAATACAAATTCTTAACGCGGTGAAAAGTGTCTACTATAAAGAGTGTCTACTTTCATATGAGCTTCATGTTAACCACCAGTGTGGAGTGAGACATGACAAATACATTTGAGACTGAACATGGACACGACCAAACAGGCCTCAGGTAAAAAAGAGTTAAGCTGATCTCATCAGACTTAGATTAAAAAGCCAGATACAGAGAGATTCTTTTGAGCTGTTAGAGAAATGACAGCATTCGATTAAATCACCATATCGGATCTTCACCGATGTTCAATACACTGATCTGCTGCATCACACTGAGCAGTGACTAGCTCCAGATGACCCAGTGACTTTTTATTACAGCTCATTCTGTTGGAAGGAAAACACTGCCCTATTTTCCCCCCAGACTCTAATTAATCCCTAAATATGACTGAAATCAAAAGAAATAAAGATTCTGTTTAAAATGACAGCTTTGCATTTATAGATTACGTCTAAATGCGAAAACTGTCATTGTGTCAAAATGTGGTGCTTTGGGGATAAATACAATTTGTGATCGTTGTTAGCCAATCGTCGTGATATATTTTATATATATATATATATATATATATACATATATATATATATATATATATATATATATATATATATATATATATATATATGTGTGTGTGTGTGTGTGTATGTGTATATATATACATGTACATATATATATATATATATATATATATATATATATATATAGATAGATAGATAGATAGATAGATAGATAGATAGATATAGATATAGATATACGAGGAATAAAACATGTTATTCTTTCTTTTAAAATGTAAAAAAAAAAACAAGTCCCGGCTCATTATTCAGACATTTATCTTCCAGCATGAATTATTCAGTATCTGCAGTGAACCTGATAGGAAATATATATAGTTATGAGTTCTAGAGTATGAGGAATGAAAGTCAGAACCCATCGATAGAGGTTATGATAGTGAAGAAAAATGACATCAGGTACGTTTCGACATTATTATGCTACAAATCTCGAACAAAAAAAGAAAAATAATAATCTGTCTCATGCTTCAGTCAGATCAATATGATAATCAGGGAAAAGGAGGGGGAAAAAAAAATTCTCAGGGGTCTAATGTTCTAACTAATGTTCTTGTGTGACTAAAATATCACTACACAACGACTGAGAAGCTCCACAGTGTGCAACAGACACGTCATATCTCCAAAAATAGAAAGCTTCGTTCTGGAATAATTTGCTCACTCTACGGTGGAGATATGAGTTTGTTATGTGCTCTCGTACAACATCGTTATACACTCGGGTCTTATCGTTAAGATCAGCTTATCAATGAGGAAAATTAAATTGCAGCTATGATGGATTTTTTTTTTTTCCAGTACTCCACTATGTCTGGACTTGTTATAAGAGGTTTCATTTTTTTATTTGATTTTTTTCAGGATCTAAATGATCAAAATGGTTTGTCCCTTTGGAGACAACTTCAAACAGGGCTTCAAGATTAATCCTACGTTACAACCCCACTAAGAACCAATGAGAACTTGCCCCCTTTATATATATATATATGTATATATATGAGTTACCTTTTCATTAGTAAAGCCCTGGATATCAAATCCCTAATCCCCATTTGGATCATTTTATTGAAGATATTATCTTGGTGTATAAAAGCTCATCTCTCCCTCCTGCAGGTTTCATGTTTCCCTGCGTTATTTATCTGTTTACTTCCTGTTAACTGTACTGAAAATGAAATGAGCGATATTAAATGGTAGAAGGATGGGTATAATAATTATTTTGCAATCACCAACGTTCTGCTTCAGACGTTCCATTATTGGATGTATTTTGGCATCTTGATCTTTTTTATTTATTTATTTATTTATTTATTTTTTACCGTGATATAGATCAAATGGTAAAATTCTACGTTTATCCAACGCCGTGTCATTCCGCCTATAATGCCTGGAGTGGAGTCCAGCAGTCGATACTGTTATAGATTATATTAAATAATTGAGCCATTCTGCTTTATTTTTGTATCAGTGCTGGGAAAGCTTATTATCTCAGTTGAAAGCACTGAAAGCAATGTTCTAGCAAGCGAGACGAATCGCCAAAGTTACCAAGGGTCCATTAACTTGTTTTGGGTTTTTTTTTTTTTCACTAATACATTCACCTTTTTGACCTTTAATCATTGTCTTTTACTATAACCAAAATGTTTTTTTTTCCACATATTTTTATAATTTTGGGCTTGCTGCTTATTGATTTGCTTTTGATCATTCTTCTTCTGTCTTTTTTAAACTGACCCATTTTCTTTTAATTTTCCCCCTTGCATTCCTTGGCCTTTTCCATCCCTGCTCCCCGAACCCTGAACTTTACTCCTCTTTTGCCCCACCCCTTCCCCCCATCTCCCTTCCCCC
Organism: Tachysurus vachellii; assembly: GCF_030014155.1. Lineage (NCBI taxonomy): Eukaryota > Metazoa > Chordata > Actinopteri > Siluriformes > Bagridae > Tachysurus > Tachysurus vachellii. The sequence goes on along the minus strand of NC_083468.1, from coordinate 4,305,620 downwards.
ATCTCCATCGCTTTGAAACCCTCTTCCTCTCCAGCTGGGTTTGTGAAGTCGCCCATGTCTGAGACAAAACTCACGGGAGACACCTTTGAGCTGTACTGTGACGTGGTTGGTAACCCCACACCGGAGATCCAGTGGTGGTACGCTGAGATAAACCGCGCCGACTCCTTCAAGCAGCTGTGGGACGGCGCCCGGAAGCGGCGCGTCTCCATCGCCAACATCTACGGCACCAACGGCGTGAGCGTGCTGGGTGTCACACGCCTCACGCTCGAGGATTCCGGAACCTACGAATGCCGGGCCAGTAACGACCCGCGCCGCAACGACCTGCGCCAAAACCCAGCCATCACCTGGATCCGAGCTCAGGCCACCATTTCCGTGTTGCAGAGTGAGTGGTATACTTGTGCTGTAGTAGATAGATTACAAACTGTAGCTGTAGTTAATAGATCCAACTTCACCTTTATCCAAATGGCCCCCACATCAAGCCAAAAACATAAAATGACACAAAAAAGCAAGGAGAAATATTTGTCATCTTTATAATGTTCTTGTGATTACTACAGTGAGTTAGATCTATTACTAGATCCTTGTGCTGCTGTTAATTCTGTTTTGGTTGCTTTTACTGTAAACTGTGATGCTATGTGGCATGAAAAATGACCCACTACAGTCCCAACATCGAGCACAGATTATTATTATTTTTTTTTGGTGGTTAAAAATGTTCAGGCTTCTGTTAAAGTATAAAGTATCTTTCTGATTCTAGTTGACTCAAATGTTCCTATTGCCTTCTTTTAAACAGAATCTAAAGCTTCACCCGTCTTGAACTGACAGTCACCCCCTACCCCTTCTGAACCCCTTGAGCCTCTTGTTGTGAAAGACCACAAACCCAGACAAATGCCATAGTCTCTGTCTGCCCCTTTCTTCCTCATGCCGCCCTCCCTCACCTTACGAGCAGTCCACCCTGCATGTTCCCACGTCGCTTGCCTTGTCTAGTGTCTTTAATATACAATTGTTTTGTCATTAAATCAGCTGCTTCATTTTTTTTTTTAGTTCGTTCGGATTTAGATGCTAGGATTCTTTCTTTCTTTCTAAATTCTTTTTTCCTTTAATATACTTTCTGGGTTGCATAGATTGTTTGATTTACTTCAAAGCCTGACATTATGTGCCCTGTCTGTAATACATAGGTCTTTTGGTGCTTTGAAGTCTTTAACATCTTTCTTTGTGCACTAGTACTGTGAGGAAACGGTGGGTAGTGAAAGAAGACGCAAGGAAGAGCCGCTGCTAGCTAAGACGATCTGTGCAGCAGCGAACGCGCTGACACTTCTCTTTCATTTGTAAATCTTAAGAATATTTGGATACAGTGCTCCGCCTTGTGCCTTCTTTACAGTAAGTGTTTGCCTTCGAATCAGTAATGACATTATATCCTCGAGCTGCTTTCAAACACGGTGGCCATCACTGTTGGTCTGATTAATTGGTAGACGGCTCAGCTAACCGATCACTGAAGCAGCGGAAAATGCTGGTCAAGTTCATCTTTATCTCTTCACTGCACTACAGGGAGCTTACAAAATGAGGAGTCCTCGTTCTTGCCTTCTCCCCGTCTCATGACAGCTAATACTGTGAAATCTTGAGAGACGTACTTAATAATGCGATCGGAGCAGCGTGCAAGTCCCATCACGCTGCCTGTACACTAACAAGAACTTCTAGTTCAAGCACAATCTCTAAATAATCTATATATAGCATATATGAGTGAAGGGAGTACCTAGATTAAAATAAAGAAATGAATGAACAAAACGAATTGGGACAAACGAAAAGGAAATATTCTGTCATTACTGAGAGTCAATGTTTTCATATTATATACATGTCATAAGCATTATGTCATGTATATAGCAGGCTATACATGCTGAAGTCATATGGAAAAGAATGTATAGTTTGTTCATGGGACGGCGTTCGAAATACGTGCTGGTCTTGTCTTAGTTTCTTTCTACTTTCTACTCACTGTCAACGTAATATAATCTTCCTGTCCAAATAAATCAGCTATCTTTTTTCTAATCCCTGCTCCCATCCGTGCTATTCCGTACATCGAGATGACACCGAGTCTTGAAGGAACATGGTGTCCGTTTTATTATGTACTTTTTATTGAGGCTACTGTTGAATAAATGTTTTGAAGTTTTCACAGTGGAGTCGTGGAGGAAGCAAAACCATCTCTCAGGGAAGTAATAGGATCAAAATTATCGATTTGCCATCGTCTCTTCCTCGGAGCAGGTGTCCTAGAAATGACCTTCTGATGAGGCTGCCGGATCGCATCAGCACGAGCGGCTTTGGCTGTCGCTATCGGATGAAGTAATCTGACTGGTTTTGTTTTGAATGCGTACGTAGGCCGATGGCTTGTGCTCGGTTACACAGGCTAAGATACGAGTAGGTGTTTTGATGCTACCCAGGAGGGATGGAGGAAGAGCGAAGGGAGGAGTAAGCAAGATTAAGAGAGAGAGCGAGAGAGACAGAAAGGGGAGGGCATAGACATAGAGACATAGATTCCCTTCAGCTATTGGGCATGCCAAACTCCAGCAGAAGGTGTTAGGATTGCTAATTGGAGTCACTCCTAATCCCCTCCCTTTTCCTCCAGAGCACAAGTGATCAAGGAGGTTTAATGTACAAGCGAGGAGAAGAAATTACGTCTCTCTCCCCTACTTCCTCCATCCTCCTTTGTCTTCCTTCTGGGTATTCTAGTTGCTATGGAAGGGCCGCCCCAGAATAACGAAGGAGGAGCTGGAGCCATACATGGGCACAGACAAAAGGACTGGTGTCAGCTTATTGAATTGAAATGCCAACTGATGCCTGAAGAGTGTATTTAAAGATACAGCTAAAGTAAAAATAAACAATGCTGGAATAGAATTGAATTGGATTCTATCATTTGGCTATATTTCCCTGAAAGTGTATTTTTTTTTTTTTTTTGCGTTTTAATATGAAACATTTAATGCATTATGACTAAAGGCTCCGGTATTAATTCAGAGGTGGCTCTTGCATGCAAAGTTTCAGATTTTTTTTTTTCTCCTCCTTGCATTATGTTCTTACGCCCGAAGGTAAGTGTAATCACAGATAATGAAACAATAAGTCGTAGTGAATGGTGTTGGCTTTGCTTCAAAAGAATTCATGATTTAAAAATTAATAAATAAATAAATAAATAAATAAATAAATAAATAAACAAACATACAGGATGTAATCCTTCTCCGTTCCATTTTTGGGAAATGATAACGTTGAGTGTTTTTATGTTTTAAAATGAAATGTTTATTGCAGCTACCTGCACACACGGACACTTTATCCGAAGGAGATCACAGCCGGCAGTTACGAGTCCCGGATTGGTCCTGATGTTCATTTCTCTCCTCTTTTGTAATAACTCGGAGGTTTGATTTCGTTTCAGAGCCAAAGATCAATGCTTCTGATCAGGAAGTTTTGCCGCCTAAAAAGCCACAGGAAAACAATCCCCCTGTTACCTTACAGTGTAACTTAACCAACGCTCACACTGCGCACCGGGAAAGCTTCTGGATGAAGAACGGTGAAGAAATCCCAAATACGAGAAAAGGACAGAAAAACACAGAGCTTACGTGAGTTTGTTTACGCCTGTATGCGTTGTTCTTTAAGCGGCATTTAACTGCAAATGTTTCATCTGCAAATGTTTCCGGAATGTCGTGATTAGAAAATCGAACGTGATACTAACCGTCTATCCGTCTGTGCATATGAATGCTAATCCAGTAATGCTTCAACATCAATTCAACATCGAATCTTTCATTTCAGTCAGCGAAATTCAGGGTTCAACACAAGTGGCAGACCAAGTGAAAGTTCTTCAGCTGACTGAACCAGGCTTTAAGAAAAATACTGTAGCCAGAGAACAGTTCTATTTCTGCAACTGCTTTATTTTATTTTATTTATTTATTTCTTTTTTGTATACGTGACCCGTCGTGGCTTCTGTAGCAGATCCTTTGTTGTGGACATGTAACATGCTGTGAAAGAGTCCAAGTTCAGTGCTGTGGTCAAAACACGGGCAAAAACATGTCAAAACAACAAGAAAAATGATTTTGAAAGCAAGGAAAGTAAAGCTTAGAAGCTTAGATTCAACTGGTACGATTTTGTGACGATTCCTGGACACAAGCAGACAAACTAGCACAGAAAAGGGGAACACAATGAGGCAGAAAACCAATAAAAGGGCAGGTGTGGAAACAGGACTAGAACAGAAAACAACTTTTTTTCGCAGCCGATCGCAGGCGTTTATGCCCACATAATGGACTGAAGACATTGAAAAGATTTTGTAGAGATTTCCGTGTCATTCATTCTTCATTGTCGGATTAGTGAAACGATGTGTGGCTTGTACGAAAACAGAAACGTGTGAACAGATGTCCCACAAATGTCTCATCTGTTTAGATACAGTGGTGCTAATCAGACGTGCTAACGTCAAACACCACTGCGGATGAAGGAAAACCCCATAACCACTGAATATAGCTGCGATCTACTCGGCAATATCTAAACACTGAAAGCTAACTTTTCACCATTCAGTCATAGAGATGATAGATGATGGATACGTATCCGGACATATCTAAAGAGTTCTTCTGTTCGTCACTAGGTTCCTCTGATGGAATCAGTAAAGGACATACACACGATTTCCAAGCAAACTATTAACCTTCCATACACTCTATAAGCAAAGCCTTTTTCCAAGAGCCTCCACTTTACATGTTGCTCGAATGATCTGCATTTGTGAATGTTATAGTCCCAAATAATGACATTTTATATATATATATATATCCTCGTATCTCCAAAACCGTTATTTTTCAGGAAGTTAAAAAAAACGCCGTACCTTATCTGCAGTACACAGGGTTTAGTCCGCGTTGCAGTGGATTGTCTTGCGCTAAATTCCTGTCCTCAGACGAGCAACAGAACTAGCGGGGGTCAAGATTTTTTTTTCTTTGAGCCCAGTGTTTTGAAGACATTTACCTCAGAAGACGTGTTGATTCGTTGCGACTCTTATTAAGGAGAAATATGCCGCGAAGCTCTCCCGCGGAGTGAGGAAGAGGTGGACAGTTGAAGTGTCCAATGGAGTTATGAGATTTGCGCTCAAGCTATTTTCAAGACTTTAGATTGGTTAATAACTTGTAAAAATAACAGACCCACGTGGGAACTGACCAATAGCATCGATATGTGAAAAAAATATGAAATTGACAAAATTTGGACATACGAGGTTTCCGCCCGACAGCGACGATTTATATATCCAAATATATATTACTGTGATGTAATAATCCTAATGAGGGTTTTTACTTAGCTACCACTAATGCTGCAAGACCTTTTATAGCCAAGTACAATCTCTGAGAGGAAATATCCTGTCAGATCGTATGCAAGTCATATCCTAGTGACAGTCATGCCTGGAGCAGACAGCATCATGCCAACAGCAATTCCACGGAGGCATCGCTTTGATTCTGCTACAGCTTTCCAAGTACACTACTGTGGCAAAATAAACTTGTGCTTACTTCCATCGCAGACAGACTGTTCTATCTTGGTGCGTTGACTGCGATTAAATAGAATTAAAAGAATCTCTATCCAAAGAGGTTGTAATTGTATGTGTAAACACATAACGGCTCTACGTTGTGCTATTGTATCATACCCCAGGAACAGGCTGGATAGTGCTATGCTATTTAAATCAACTTAAGCTTGTTTAACCTTTTTCTTTTTTTTGTAATAGACTCCACAAACCGAGAGCGGAAGATTCCGGAGAGTATATGTGCGTTTACAGTTTTGACAAAGCCCCAAATGCCAATGCAACCATTGAAGTCAAAGGTAAGATTATTTGTATACGTGAGTATAATGCTGTATATACGAATTAATACTCGTTTACGTCTCTAATGGTGTCGATTAGTTTTCTATGTTATTCTGTCAGATTCTAACACATTATCAGTGAAAGAAATTCTACATCAGAGCAATTTATATAAGTGTACTTGCTGATATGATGATGTTTTACATTTACAGCCTCATACAAAGCGACTTACATTTTATTTACTTATTATTATTATTATTATTATTATTATTATTATTTGTACAACTGAGCAGTTGAGGGTTCTGAGTGGTCCCTCGATTTATCTCACAACTTTCTGATCGGTAGTCTAAAGTCTTAACCGCTGTGACGAGGCATTTCATTTTTAACAGGATTCGAACATCAGTGCTTTCAAACAGTCGTAGTTAGAGCGGTACATTTTCTGAAACAGAAAATCCTACGGTACAGAGAGTTTTGTGGCAGGACAATCAACAGTTTTTGTCTTACTGACAGCTTCTATAACTGCAAAAATAACAGCCACACGACAAGAAACATGAACATGGAAGAAAAGAAAATAAGGCATAGACGCTTGGATACAAACGATAAAGCCTTTGCGACGATACCTTGGCACAAGCAGACAAACTCATCAGAACACAACACAGAACAAGTGAACACAATCAGGCAGAACATAGGGCAGAACCAGCAGCATGTTTTGTCTTTTATTTGGATAGTCAGATGTGGTAGCTTAGTGATTAAGGCATTGACCTACTGATTGGAAGGTTGTGAGGTCAATCCGCAGGTCCACCAAGCTGCCTCTGAGCACCTTGATGTCCCAAATGTGATGTAATGTCTTATTGCCAGAAACTAACATCGTTATCCACAGCATTAAACCTAACACTAAAATGATTCGGTTGTATTTACTGCAGTTATTGTTGATAAGAATCAAATTTGGGGTGGGAACAACTCCACTTTTTGCTAGGCTGCGTTCCACCACCCCGTCGTGTTTTAGCGCTAACTCTTAGGAGTGAGTGAATGACTGACGTTAATAGTATACTTTGCATCTCCAAAAACCAAACTGACAGAAATCTTTCCTTTATGTCGGCACATCGTGGCTGTCTGACACGGTCCGGTAGTGCAGGATAAGTCAATGCTCAGCACCTACAAATAACAGCATTGTGCCATAAAATGACAGCATCATAAAACAAAACATAAAAACGATTTGAAACAGTAGAGTGATTTCTACTGTAAATCAGCTCCGTCGCTCGACGTGTGGAAAAAAAAAAAAAGCAAAACGAGAGCTTTTCAGCACGGGGATAAATCCAGACAGTCACATAGAGAAAGCCTGACTGTGAGTGAAATAGTGCAGACATGGAGAGATCAAGTCTCATTAGTTTTCTCCACGGAGCAGATGAAAAGAGGTCTCTGGACAATGCCTGTCTCTCACAGAGAAGACGAGTCGTTATAGTTTGAAATTCACAATGACACAAAGAGCCAATTTAGTTGGCGAATTTCACTTGTTTGGTAGCTTTCACTCAGTGTGACTTCATAGCCATGAATAAGAATGATCATTTATTATATCTATTCCTGTCTTGTTTATTGTATCTAGGACCGTTTATATTCAGCCGTCATTATGCCTTGTGATATTTTAAACAGCATAAAACATAGAACCGTCTATACGTCGTTACACCTATAAAATCTAAAAGCGTGTTCGGAATATTACAAAGATTCAAACCAACAATCAAGTGAAGCGTTAACTACACGGTGCTCGTGCTGCTTTCCAGGCCAGCGCAGGCAGGAAGGAATCACCCCCCTGTAGCCACAGACCCGTGAAACACTCCTCACTTAAGCCAATTTGTTTTGACACCGCCGTCGTGCACACTGAGCATGCCCGGACTGTTCTGGCAGGCCTGCTTTAAACGTTGCTTGGTTGCATAATGCGATGATGCTGTTGTCCACTCAGCTCTGACTTTCCCACTCTCATCCTGTCATGTGACAGGACAGATGCACTGCACCGTGCGTCGCATTCCTTCTTTCGTGCTACATCTCCTTGCTAGAACAGATTCGACTGCGAAATACACAGTTTTTTTTTTGGTACAAATTACCAGCATGGGACTGAGTTCTAGCCAGTTCCAGCAAATGTTTACTGAAATCTAGTTTATCTTCTTATCTAGAAGAAAGCAAAAAAAAAATTCAAAATAAAACAAACGAGCTAATGAATCATGGCGCTTGCTCAGACGTTCTACGACGTTAAATGTAATTATAAACATTAAAAGAGTACGATTCGTTTTCAATCTTAAAAAAGAGGGGAAAAAACTGCAATCATTGTCAGATTGTAAATAGGAATAAAACATGGTGTTATAGAAAAAGGATTAACCTCCAGGTATTTAATGGCTTCAGTGCACCAACTTCTTGTTGATTATTTTCCAATGACTTTATGCCTTGTCAATATTTTATACCTCACTAACTTATTAATGAATTTCAGTATGCAGCATTGCTTTCCACATTCTCTTTACCAATTTTTTATTTATTTATTTTTTTGTTTCTATTCACATCAGTGTTTTAAAATGATTCTGCATATTCTGTCTGCATCGCTTATTATTCGGGTTCTACTGTGCATCTCTAAGGAAACGAACAGGCAAGGAACGAAGTTTCTAAGCACATCCTGGCAGCTTTAATTCCTTCGAGCTTTAAGGAGTTTAATGTACATAATTCAAATAAGAATCGGTGTCAATTATTTTATTCCGTTTGGTACGAATCAAAACGCTGGTTGAAAAGGAACTATATTGTGATCTATTGTGATCTATCTGGCATAATAGAGCACAATTTTAAGGTGAGGCCCTTATCAGAAGCTAAAAGCAGTTGAGTTAGAAAAAGCAGGAAGGTAAGCTGTGCTCCTTTCTATCTTGCGCTCCACCCCCAGGCTCTCATGTCCTTGGCACCTTTCTCTCCAGCTCTCAGCTCTGAGGGAACAGATGGAGGCTTGTGTGCTGGGGTGGGATTAAGGCCTGTATCCAGTCCCAGCCGCTTCTAATGGCAAGAGTTTATTGTTCACAATGATAATCTGCTCCTACGTGCATTTTGTGCTAACAGTGAGAAAAATTCTTAAATACATTCCAGCATAATTCGATTTGATGCAACAGCATAGTACGTCGATGTATTGAGTTGCTTTTGGGTTTTTTTGTTTTTTTTTGGCTATGCATAATCTTCCAGTCATTATTGTGTCATCCTCTTAATTATTCGAGTTAAACTGCAAAACTAATTAGAAACATGCTTTCGTATTAATATTATGAAATTCATCCATATGGCTGGTTGTAAAAGTGTTGCTGCTTTCTCTGTTCGTCGTTAGAAATTCATCATTGGCTTGTGAACGGATGCAGTTGCCAACAGTATGTTCACTCGTTTTCCTTTTGGTATAGGTTACACCTCCTTCTTCTGGTAGGCAAAGACAAAAACAAAACGATGCAGATGAGGTTTCCCTACAAATAACCTGCAGTGTATACTGTATGTGCTGTTACCTATCTCTTTCTATCGGTGATCACAAGACTAAAGGCCCACTTCCGTGAGGGATCAGGGTTTGGATGCAGGCCAGAATGACATTGAACAGCAGTGAAAGTCCTATCTGTTTAGAGAAGAGACGATTTACTCCCTGTCAGGGGAGAAGCGTGTGAGGATAATGCCCAACTAAGCTCCTACTCCATCCCCTCCCCACACACGCGCACATCCACACAATCCTCAGATGGCACGTGTGCACCACAATTACAGAGCGGTGATGTATTCCGTGTCCCAGGTCACGCCTGGGCCGTCTTCCATGTTCGCGCCAATAAACACTCGCTCCGGGCCTCTTCCTGATCCTGCCTAATTACATGGAAGAAATGATCATAATTTTAAAGATTAGCAAAAAGGAAAAGGCCGTTGCAGCTCCCTGTCCGTAATGGAGTAGTGATTAAGAAGAGACTTTGTGGTCGATGGCCAAAACGGCAAACTCGACAGATTTTAAGCATCGGCAGTGTCTAATGCATAACCAGGCATCTAACTGGGAAGCTGATGACTCAGCACATCAGCTTGAAACGGTTCATGAACAGGCATAGAGAACGCACGAAAGCCTGAATTGAAGCTTATATGGGATTTTATTTTATTTAGAACATGTAATTGGCTTCAAAAATTTCAGCCATGCATGTTGGCTTACCAAAGGAACTGTTGTATGTCAAACGTGTAAATAATTATTACGAATAAAATATTGTTTAATTAATGTTCCTATCCGTTATTTGAAAAATAAAACTGCCGCATTGCAAAATATAGATGCAATGAAATCTCTCTCTTTTTAATGAATGTACCAGCTTTTATATTGTGCATTTTCTCTTCCATTCAGCGGCTCCTGAAATCGTTGGTCACAAGCGAAGCGAGAATAAAAAAGAAGGAGAAAGCGCTCTCTTGTACTGCAAATCAGTGGGATACCCACATCCCATCTGGACATGGCAGAAAAAAGTCAGCCAGGGATCATACGTAGTACGTAGCATGTTGTTTTCTCCTACTGGTATCTACATCAACACTACTATAGTATAAGCAAAAAGCTATGGATCTCTAAAGTGTACATTTTTTCTCGACGTTAAATACATATGTTGGCGTTCTTGTTACCTAGAATACAGATGATCTCTTTACATGCAGTATAGACATGGTATAACACAGATAGGTGTTAATTTACTGAACTGTTTTTTTTTTTTATGCAAAATGTGCAAACTTGACATCAAAAAAGGAGGCTAGTTTACATTATTTGGCTTGATGAATATACGGTTGTTCTTATCTAAAGGCTTAAATGACCCTAACCCATGGAACACTGTCTGAACGCTTTATTTGACATCCATCCATAGCCTTGGGGTAGTAGACATGCCCCGAAGTCAGTTCTCCCGTCAGTAATCCCGTCCAATCTTCTGCTGCACCGTTCAAGATAATATATCACTGTTACAGGCTATATAAATATATATTGTTACAGGCTTTTAGCTTGGTCATGCTGCTGCAGACCAAACAGACTATGTGCCTGTCTGAACATGGAGAAAAGCTGCCAGCAGATAGTCAACAGACTAATGTGGACATTTCGGGGGTTGATGTTATCACATTACATCTGATGTACGGCGGCTCTCTCTCCACTCAAAGAACCCCCTTAGGAAGGCTTTCATTCTTCGGAATGATGATGAGTAAAGTAGAGCAATCTGCAGGGAGAAAACAGCACAGGGAAAATGGTCTCCAGTTGTTGATGTCCCCGTTGGCAACACATGTTCCTAGCCAATCCAATCTTGGAACTGGCTTTCTCTCCAGGCATGACCCTGTGGTGAAGGAGTGGAGGCTCCAGCACTAATTGGTGGAACAAGTATTGGATTGTTTTGGCAGGCTTAACATAAATATATTCACATCCGGAATAAAATGTTATTCTATTATTACTTTTCTTGAGAAAAGCATATTTCTTGCCTTTCTTCAAGTGGAGCTGATCTTCTCCAAATTGGAGAGGATGCATTAGGTGAGCTTGCCTCTCATACCAGAGATAACAGCTCACAGAGATAACAATTCTCCTAGGCCAGGTGATTTAGCCCAACGTAGATTTGTAATACTTAGAAAGGGGGACCTTAGATTTAAAAGCTTGACATGTAATGCTGTGTGTGAGAGCTAAACTGTGGTGTCAAGTAATATCTGGCTGCAGAACTTGTTCGTCCTGCTAGGCATTGAGGGGGAATTGCCAGAGGCTGACCAGTCCCTTATAGATTGGTGCTTGAGGGACGTTGTTGTTCCCTATTTCAGCTTCTAACATCAGTGGACGTAAAATATGTTTAGAGAGAGAATTTCTCCCTGCTTACCTTTAAGCAAATCATCTGGGGGATTTCCATCCTCAATGGGATGTCAGTGGCAGACATTTTCACAGCAGCCTCTGGGGTTTCCCCACAAACCTCCGTGTGACCCTGTCTGTGGCTCCTTGCTACATGGACGTTGTGGAACTAGGACATTTTTCCCTTTTACATCTGGGCCATTTTAGCATCCGGATGTTTTTATCCTGTGTATGGCTCGCTCCATTATACTAATTGGATCAGGCAGGCATTAGGCCATTATTCTTCCTCCTTGGCTGCAGCTGTGCAGGGTTTGAATATATGCTCAGTATAATCCGAGATATACAGAGTGACTTGTCTAAAAGGGAAATGTTAGGTTATGCATATAACCATTGTTTCCTGAAGGATAGGAATAAGGCAAAACTCTAGCACAGCTCGATTGACAAGTGATGGCTGAAAAGAAAGGTGACAAATGATTTGTGTTTTTAGCAGGATACGCAAAGCCATCCCATGGTATCCCAATCTATTTGTGTTATACCTTGTACCTGTCTTTTTGGAAACAGGGATTGTATGCTTTTCCTTTAACATTTTCCTGAAGTACATTTCTTTCATTTTGTAGGACATTGACAACAGCACCGGACGCTTCTTCATTATGAGCAAAGACAATTACACAGAACTGAATGTTATAAATCTTGACATTAGTACAGACCCTGGCGAGTATGTCTGCAGTGCCTCAAACGTCATTGGGTCTAAAGAATCCATGTCAATTCTGCGGGTGCGTAGTCACCTGGCTCCACTCTGGCCTTTACTCGGTGTGTTGGCAGAAATCCTCATCCTGGTGGTCATCATTGTGGTTTACGAGAAGCGCAAGAAGCCAGACGACGTCCCAGATGGTAAGTTATGCAAATTTTCTGTTCTCCCTCAAAACTAGCATGTCATATAAAGCATCTTTTAGCCTTTGATGATACTGTATGCCATACATGGTGACACTGATGCTTCTGTTAAAATGTTTCCTACTTGGTTTTTATGTCCATTAACTTCATGACGATACGACGAGCAGCTGAAACTCAACTGTGGTGACTTATTACCCAATTAGTTTTAATGTCTACATCAGCCAGAGGATGTCTTATTGGAGTGTTTACAAGTTTGCTCTTGAAGCATTAACAGGACAGTGGCATTAATGAGTATTTATTGCGGGCTTTTCTGGTGCTGATTCGGACTCTTGAAGCTCACGGAGCCTTTTTTAATCTTGAAAGTACTCAAATGCTTGAGAGCATTAGTATCACTCTCATCATAGTGCATCTTAGTGAATACTGCAGCATCAACGCAACCTTGGAAAGTAAACTTGCACTGCGTATTATCTCGGAGAGAATTTCAGAACTCTGTACCCGCTAATCCCTTTCTAACAGATCTGTGAACACACAAGAAGAAGTGGAACAGAAAAAAATAATCTCTGTAACAAGGACAGAGTGTATGATTCAGTGCCTCAATCATAGGACTATCCAAAAGCCAGTAGTCAGGCACAGATGCATGTTAATTTGACCTTTGGAGCTACACATTAGGGCATCTCTGAGCCAGCGGTGGGCTGTACTTACCCTTTCAATGAGCTGAGTAATATAACAGAGATGGCAGATGGTTTATAACCTGTTCTTCAGAATAGTACTAGTAAGCCAAGGCAGTTCATTAAAAAAAAAAAAAAGAGTTGAAGTTCATTTAATTTGATGTACGTCTTTCTACACAGAATTATTGACATCTAAATGATCAGAATAAGAGTATATGAAATGAATAATGCATGTAAATAAGTGATATTCTGACCTTCTCAGATGAATTTTACACACAGAACATTCCTAGCTCCCTAGTAAACTTTCTGTAAGGTTTAAATCCAGCAACTTGGACAAATCTCAGTGTTTGAGTACTGTACAGTATATCGATGCTGTCGGGCGGAATCCTCGTATCTCCAAAACCGTTATTTTTCAGGAAGTTAAAAAAACGCCGTACCTTATCTGCAGTGCACAGGGTTTAGTCCGCGTTACAGTGGATTGTCTTGCGCTAAATGCCTGTCCTCAGACGAGCACCAGAACTAGCGGGGGTCAAGATTTTTTTTCTTTGAGCCCAGTGTTTTGAAGACATTTACCTCAGAAGACGTGTTGATTCGTTGCGACTCTTCTTGAGGAGAAATATGCCGCGAATCTCTCCCGCGGAGTGAGGAAGAGGTGGACAGTTGAAGTGTCCAATGGAGTTATGAGATTTGCGCTCAAGCTATTTTCAAGACTTTAGATTGATTAATAACTTGTAAAAATAACAGACCCACGTGGGGACTGACCAATAGCATCGATATGTGAAAAAATATGAAATTGACAAAATTTGGACATACGAGGTTTCCGCCTGACAGCGACGAACCACTTTCTGCAAATCAGTCCCGAATCATCAATGAGCCGTGACCGGGGTTTGGGGTATCTCCTCGGATACGGTCACCCTTTTACACCCAACATGCTGAAGGTGTATAATGTTAGATTTTGGTCTTCTGCTCTCAGGAAGATTTCTGATGTTGAATCGGCTAACCTGTACAATTTAGAAACTGCAATCTTTGGTGCAATCTTTGCCTTCCTCACCCTCTTCCTCACCTTTTCCCTCATTTTTTCCCCTGTTTTGACAGTTATCCTTTGACGGAATCATATTAATTGAACAAAGATCTATATTTCAGCTGATTAAAACAGATTTAACTACAAATACAAGTGAAAAATCTGCCGTTACAAGTGCAGTCTTGCAGTTTTGCTATTTCAAGCCTAACCGAGAGCTCAGTCACATCACATTAGCGTGTTCCCGTAAGCCAAATCAACAGGATTTATATAAGGTTTTGAAATACAAATGCAATAGTTCTGTAACAGCTGAAACTGTTAAAATGTTTTTTGCTGCATTTGCTCTCTGCTACTAAGTTAACAAATCATCCTGGGATAACTTTAGTGCTGGTTATTTCTACTCGAAGGATCGCAGGTATTAAATGTTTAGCGTGGTAACGTTTCTGTTTTCACGGAAATGTCATCGCCAGAACACTGCACCAGATTACAGTATGTATTTAATACTTTCACGATATTGTTCCATTCTTCTGATGAGATATTTTCTGCAACGGCACTTTTCATAAGTCTGTGTGTCTCTTATTAGGGAACACAATTAAAATCTGAACGATTATACATATATACACTATTTAAACAAACTTTAATTCATTTTCGGTTAAAATGAAGTAAATTAAGTCGCAGTTCTGTAAGTAATTGACTTCTTGTTAAATCATACAGTACCATAAAGTGAGTTTATGGTAATTCTTTTCTAATTACAGTTAGATTTGAGAGAATAAAATGGACGAATAAATAAATATCTAGCTGGTTGTGCTGACGGAGATTACATTTGTCAGATCTTGAGGTCACAAATTGCCTTCAGCAAGGCTAAACAAGGCCAGTTGTGCTCCTCTGGCGGATAACAGTGTGACAAACGAGTGTTGCAGGAAACAGGGGCCACGGTGATTTCGCTAGTTCAGATTCAACATGAGAGCATCCTTGTAAATGATGCTGCAGTAAACTGAATTTAAATTCAAGATTTTTTCATTACCAGGCAAATCAAGCAACAAATACAACTTGCAGGTTCATGGCCATATAAGTATTTTCTGTATTTTTGCCAGTTCTGTAGACTGAACGCTGGACATACATCACCTACACGACTTATAACGGCATAATAGTTTGCTTTACTGAACTTCTTGTCCTTAGTTATCAGGCAAATACGAGGTGTTCGGTAAAACATTGTGCAACTAATGCAGTCAAGAAACAGAACCCTCTCTGTTTAAGGTGACTTTTTACATGACTATAATAAACAATTCCACAAACATGTCCTCAGTATCTGTTTTGCACTTGCATCATCGTTTTATTTTTCCTTGTGTGTCTCTATTCCATGCAATTCAATTTTATGGTCTCAAAGCAGCTTTACAGAACATAAGAAATATAGTACAAAAAGTTGAAAATTTATATTAGACTTATATTTAAATGTGTTTATATTTATCCCCAATGAACACGGCTGAGGTGACTGAGGCGACTGTGGTGAGGAAAAACTCTCTTAGATGGAAGAGGAAGAAACCTTGAGAGGAACCAGACTCAAAAGTGAACCTCATCCTCATTTGGGTGACACTGGAGGGTGTGATTATAAACTGTTATAAACACCGGAGAGTGTTATTATGAATAATGTCCTTTCTACAGTCATAAACAGTCAGTTGGAGTTGAGTAACCAGGAGTTCCTGAGCAACTCATAAATGTTTTATATTCAGTATTCGGTGACTATATCATTCCCGTAATAGCACTACTGACCGTCTCGCACTACCAAATCCTTGTGTGCTTTCAGAGTCTTAACAAGTAAGCATGAAACAAATTGAATTACCTTGTTGTCTTTCTCTTCTCCATGTGGCACCATATTCATTGTTGGTGGTAAGTTTGAGAACTTGCATGTATGGAAAGTTTGCCTTCTTTCTGTCGTCCATCCATTCAAAGTGTTATTAACACTACTTTATCAAATAACTGGGACAATAATAATCATTAACTTCAGATTCATTAATGAACACATTGTCCGAATAGAATATTGTGGAATTCCTATGATCTGTGTCTAATGTCTGAAATTGGGGTGATTTTATTTCGTTGTCATTTATTATCTTCATTTTGGACTATTTAGAATGTTTATAATGAGTACGCAGAAATGTTCAGCACATACGTTCATTCATCCACGAGGCAGGAATACACCAGGATGAGATACTAGTTAAATGATAAAGCATCATACACAAGCACACACACATGCTTTCACACCAAAGGTCAGTTTTCTATTGCCAGTTGGTCTACAGAGAACCCAGAGGAAACCCATTCAGACACAGGGAGAACATGCGCAACTCTGCACACAAGGGAGCTCTAAGCCTTTCCAGCAACAACAACAGCAATGACAGGAAGAAGTAGATAAAGAAGAAGAAGAAGAAGAAGAATATATTGCCACTCAAATCTATTGACGTTGATGAATTCTTTCTTAATTCTTTGCAAGTTATAGATAGATAGATAGATAGATAGATAGACAGACAGACACCTGAAACAATTAAAAACTTCATTGCTCATCCATCACCAGTGTGTACAGTTTTAACAAAGCTCTATGCTCTGAACAGGATTTACCCAAGCAAGAATGCGAATGACGGATGGGGATAGATTAAGGCAGATTATATCCGAGATGAGAATGTAATACACTGCGTTCTGGTGGTGGTTCTCGCTGTTAACATAGAAAGCTTTTTTTTTTGTTTGGTTTTTTTTGTTGTATATCTTCTGCTTCTTAGCTGAATAGAACATAAATTATATTGGGAAGTGGTGTTTTTAAGATATAGGAGCTTGACTGGTTAAAAATAAATAAATAAATAATACACCATATACCACATTTACACACAATATATCTCAATCTAAATACACACACACACACACACACACACACACACACACACTCACTAAGACTGTTTCAGATACCGTGTTTTCACTTAACCCTGTTCCAGAAAAATGAAAATAGAGAATTCCAGAAATACAGTGAGCATTAATCATTTAGATTGTGCACCATCCTGAGTAAGATGATGAAAGCTTGTGGGACGTTAACCTTCCATTTGTCCAATGTATCCACAGAGTATACGCTACCCAGCCTTCAGTCACATAGTAGCCGTCTCGCTTTTCAGAGCAGCTCTCGCGGTACTGAAGTGCTAATGTTCAAGTAACCCTTATTTGGCTTAATATGGGCCCCAAAAGACCCCAAAGTGCAAGTGCCGATGCTTGCGAATCAGACGTCCCGAAGAAGCGTCCCAAAGGTGAAAAGTTTTGTGGAAAGGTGAAAAATCTTGATTTCATAGGGAAATTGGGGGAAAGTATGCTGAGGTTGCTATGGTAATCACGAAAAAGTAATTTGTGCTACTGCTGATGTCTCACAGTATTCGCGTTATATAGTGATCGCTACAATCCCCGGTTTCACCGGGGAGCTTGGAACATATCCCCACTGATACTGGGTCCTACTGTACGTATATAATCATAGAATGATTGGGGGAAAGAAAAAGAAAAAAAAAAAAGAAATGTATGTAGAGGATAAAGCACTGAAGCGGAATTCCGGCTGAATTAGCTGATCAATCCATTTTGAGAACTGTCTGGACTTGGCGTAATTTTCTACTGAGCACGCTCAACTGACTGGCTTTTGTCCGAAACTTACTGAATTACAGAATTATCCCTGCAGGTTAGTTTTCACTTCCTTTCTCAGACTTGATTAAAGCCATGTTGGAAGTGACCTCAGTCGGCCGTGTTATTGATCAAAGTGAAGCTTCCTCGCAGGTTACTCGAGATTAAGATCATGAGATAATAAAGCCATCGTGCATTGAAGTGCCCTTTGGCTTTAAAAATCTTGCATGGGTTTGTTGGGAATGAGTGTATGAGTTATATCTGAAACAGCTTGACTGTGTGTCAGTTAATTGACTGGCAGCCATGTTGTTCCGTCTATAAATATGACCTTTTCGCCCTGTTTGGTGACTGTTGAATCAGGCTACAGATGCATGCTGCTTTCACACACTCACACACTAACTAATCCTCCATCTGTGTCTCAAAGCGTTATGCTATGTCACAAGTGTATGCTTGGTACTAGGTTATTTCCTGTTCTTCTAATCATACATGTTGAGAGACGTCAGCTGTGAAAGTCATTAGCTGAGTTTTATGCTGCTAGCTTTTAGAATATATTTGATTCTTGCTCACAACTGTAGATATTTACAAGCCCGAGACAAACTGTAAAACTATATAATATTATGATATGAATTACACGTCACTACATAATAACCGTCCTTTTATCCATCTCATTCATCTCATTTGATGTTAAACACACAGGACGAAAAAAGGCAGACAATGTAAACTCTTCAAGCGCTATTAAATAACCTACTTCACAGGATAGAATAATAAAAGATAGGCTGAGAGCTTTTTTCTTTCTTTCTTCTAGTTATTAATACATTTCCTTTATTTTATTTTCATATCTGTTCTCTGCTTTTTTGTCTCGGATGAAGATGATGAACCAGCAGGATCCATGTAAGACCTGAGCTTTTCTAATTTCTATCTACGATAATAAATGCTTATAATAAATGCTTATCGATGTTATCAGAAGTTATTGAACAAACTGTACATGTTTGATGTGAATACATATTAAACTATGCAGTGAGTAGGAAACAAACATGTTAAATTATTTAAGTATGTCTATTGAAATTATGCACACTCGCCATTTTCTCAGCCAGTTTTCCTTCAACTTTCCAAAGAAGCTGATATTCTTAACTGCTTCTCAGGAAGAAAAAAAAGAAAAGATGCAGAGAAACGATACCATTTTAAGTATCCGAAGCTACAAGAAGCAAAATACCTAATTCAGCCTTAAACGGCAGGAAATTTTTGAATGTGGAAATTATACAGTAAATCTCTAATGTGTTCATTTCGACTGGTGGTGTAATTGTAAGGTGCTCAGATTTTGTTGCTATTCTGTAATTCATCGTTTTCTTCCTTTTCTTTTTCTCTGACAGGAAAACCAATTCAACTAACAACCACAAAGACAAAAACCTGAGACAACGCAACACCAACTGAGCAAATAATGTGAGTGTTACTCAGACACGACCGTGCAGATGAAATGTTCTATGAAAGAGACGATTAAGAAAAACACGAGGGTTTTGATCGGGGTTTCATAAAGAACGTTGTGTCATTGAACAGTTTTTGACAAATACAATCACAATGCATAGCTGAATGCTACAAACTAATACATGGAATATAACAGACATGAAAAAAAATGAAAAATGTATTTATTTGTATGGACTAAATAAACATGGCAACACTTACAATCAAGGCCGTAACTATATTCATCTATAATACATTCAGAACGTACAGTATTCTGTTATATATATTGTCTATGAGAATGCATTACACTCTATAGTAATGTCTATCTAGCAATGTAATAAAATGCATTAATAGTATAAGCGCACTGCCAATTTCACCCAAACTCACCAAGTTAAATGTGTTATAGATGTAGCAACTATTGCAATTCTGTGCTATTTATTTACTGTCTCTTATTTTATGTAGTGAACATCTTTGAAGTGTGTTCTCGTAATCCCTTACGTCGTAGCAGTCGTTAACTCGTCAGTCCGTCTTTATTTAAACAGAAAATAAAAGAGACGTTAATAAGCTTATGCTTATATGATGTAGCATACTGCCTTATAAGTCTGTGTGTGTGGGCTGTTGCTACGGAATGGTCAGAGCTGCGCTGTTACGGAAAAGTAATCAACACCTGCAGCCGAATCCTTGAATCCGATTGGTCAGAAGGTGTGCGCTATTTGTGTGTGGCAGCACGGCTCAGAAAGTAGTTCCAGCTGTATCGTAGACTGCATGTTAATATCAATGAATATATAATGTCCTAATACATTATTGTTTCTATACTAACTATTCTTTCTATACATAAACAGGGACTTGTAAAGCGAAAGCTCCAGGAAAACTTAAGACTAATAATCAGTCTCGGTTGTGTGTAAAAAAACGGAACGACTCTTTATCGCTGCTATAACAAACTTGCGATATTAAATATAACTTTTAAACCGTAAAATGTGTGACGTGTTGTCCAAAAATAAATAAACTATTGTACTCATCAGCAAATCGCTGTGGTCGTAGTGTAATTACGCACTCCAGACTGTGTGGTGTCGTAACACACCACTCCATTATGGAATCTTTCGGTATAATAATCGCACGTTCTGTCTTGTATTCTTCGTTACGTGATAAATAACAGACATCGCTATAAAGTGCAATGGATATGCATTAATAAATAGAAATGCATTAAAGCATGTTAATAACGTTTTCATTGCAAAGTGTTACCAAAACCCAAAGGACACATGCAGAACGAATACAGATCTTATAATTAATCTTAGAACTGTTGCAAAACTGTCACATGTTGCTAAGGAACAATAATAAATAGATATCAGTGGAATTCAGGTCTAAATAAGAACAAAAAAAAAAAAAAAACAAACAAGGGCAATAACGCAGTACGCAGTGTGCTTGTGTTAAACATTTGCTTGCTTTTCTACAGAATACTGACTGCACATCTTGACCGTATGAAGGTATCCAAGGAGAGCAGAAGTTCCTGGCTATTTCTACTAAAGCGTATCCTGCCTCACCTGGCCAACGAATCAGCAACAGCATATCACTGGCAGAAAAGTACAATAAGGACTGTCTTAAAGCATGCCTTATTCAGTCTAATGGTATGTGAGTATGTGTGAGCACAATTGATCCAACTCATTCAAAAAGGTGTGCACATTCCTTTTACTCTTCTGTGCTGTTCTTTATTTTTTCTTTTCCTTTTATCATGTCATCCTTCTGAGGCGAATCCTTTTGCATACTTGCATATCGTGTCGAATGCATGCAGTAACATAACCTAATAACATGCCATTTTTTTCTATTGTTATCCTTTTGTGTGGTGTTGCTTCAGAGGATTACCCTAACTCTGTGTGTGTGTGTGTGCGCGCGCGCGTGTGTGTGTGTGTGCTCGCGTGTGTGTATGCGTGTTTTTTTTAAGAAATTCAAAGTGAGAAAAAAAAAAAAGTCAGCTCCACTCATTGAGTTCTTTGTACAGTTTATCATCAGCTCATAAAAATTAAACAAAGGTGTTCTATGTAAAGCTGGACTGCAGGAGCCTAGCTGTGACTGGCAGAGCAGTATTTAATCACGGAGAACTGTCTATGTATTAAAGAATTTTAAAAGATGAATAAAGGTTATTTATTTTCTAGAATTACCTAGATGTCTTGTACAGGTTGAGCTGTAAGTGTTCAAATATTATAATAGCATATCTGTAAAAAGTGAAGAAGTTTTTTAATCCTCTATGTCCTCCGACCTTGTTTCTTTTTAGTCAGATATGAATCTTGTATAGCATGGCTATTATCCTATGCAATATGTATTCAAATAGAATTAATGGCAACTGTACGCTGGGCCGCATTCGTTTTGATGAATTTCAGAGACTAAGCTTTAATGTTGTGGGATCATCGAGATGCAGGAACGACATAAATGCACTGCTGTAGTTGCATGACTACTTCTCTTAAAGAAAACGATGTATCAGTGTGTTGCAGTGCAACTGGACCAATAAGTAAAGATGGCACCTGCTGGAGCTAAAGCCATTACAATAATATGTGAGACCAACTGTTCTTTTTAAAATAAAGGCTCGAAAATATGAACCGGTGTGTCGTTTTGAATTGCTTGATTGATTTAAATGATTGGTTGAATGTCTGAAGGCAAAAGTCCACCCTGAAAGACATTACGTTATGTCTTTACGAGATAACGGCTGACATTATTTCATTTTATACAACTGAGCAGTTGAGGGTTAAGGGCCTTGATCAGCGGCCCAGCAGTGGCAGCTTGGTGCACCTGGGATTCAAACTCGCAACCCTCTAATTTGTAGGCCAACACCTTAACCACTCGGCCACCGCAGCGACAATGTTTAATAGGGAAAAAAAAGAAATAAAACTGTGAAATATCTTCCTAAGAATCTTTTATTTCTTGGGGCTTTTTACACCAGGCCACTTCATGCGTTTTCTGTGATCAGATAGCTATCCGATCGTAAAAAGACCAGGTCTAAATGCCCTCCGAAACGGTTTCGAGACGGATATAAATCCGATGGTTCAAACCACTTCAGGAGGTGGTCTGGGACGCATTTCAGATGAAACTGGACAGGTGTAAATGAATGTGGTTGTTCAAGCCACACACGTCAGCGCTATACTCCTCCCAAACGGAAGTACGTCACTCGCAGCGTGCATCGCGCCAGAAACAAATATGTTTTCCCACCAGTGCTGCTTCGATCTTTCACCCAGGTGTCTCGTTGGGTCTTAAAATGCACTGCTGCCGCCAGCGAAAATGCAGCAAACAGTAAATGCTGTTTTTTTGTAGCAAACGCACACACCAAAGCGTGTTCCATTTCAATTACCCCGGAAATGAGGTGAAATATATTTGCATTTTGGGCGGGAGTAGAAAGATCTGATTCATATCCGATTCGCCAAGACGCGTTTATGTGGCCTAATGTAAATGGAACAGTTTTAACAAATCAGATAGCTATCGGATCAGAGAAAACACATGAAGTGACCAGGTGTAAAAAGGCCCAATAATGGAAAATCCAACTTGACAGTAATTGAGATGTTGGTGCAAATGCTGGCCTTAAAGTCTTAAAGAATGCAGTACAATGCATAGCTAGTTAAGGGACTAGTATATTTAAGACTATTTAGAGACTCTGCTTAGCTAGCTTGTGATCTATGACATCATTGACGATGATCTTAATATGGAGGTTGATCATTTGTGCAGAGAATACATGAAGAAGAAAGAGAAAGAGAAAAGGATTATCATCACACTCTTTAGTTAGAGATGAAGCGAGGGCAAAATCCCACAGCAGGTACTCAAACAGATTTGAGGATAATGTAGGGTACCATTAACAGAACTGCAAAATAGACTGACATCAATAAAAGAAGTTTAAACTAAAAGAGTCAATACAAAATTTTATTACAACATGAATCTTGGACTCCGTTAAAGATGGCAAGTTTTTCAGAGTGGATTTTTCCTTTAATGTTTGTTTCATATGTCCAATAATGTAAATGTTCTGTCATAAACCTTTACACGAGTTGTACCTCATTCTTGGATCAAGGCTTTTAGCTTGTTCTCCACCTCTTCTACGAAACTAGGGAAGCCCGAGTCGAGCAAACACAGGCGCAACAGAGCCTCCGTGTCGCCCGGTGGCAGAGTGAAATGATGATATGCCAATGGCATGGACAGTCCACTCTCACCCAGGAAGTACTAAAGAAAAGAAAAAAAAAACACCTCTGTGAATGTCTATTTATATAAATATATAAATAAATAAATAAATAAATAAATAAAGACTTTGTGACAGTGAGCTCAAGTGATATCTCCTTAAAACTGAATGAAAACTCATACAGTCACGTTCCTGGACACAGTATCTGTATTGTCTTTTATCAATCAGTGGATGGATCTTCAGTGGTACCTGAGAAAGCTGCTTAATGGACAGAGACTCCTGGGTAACGTCACGGATCTCCTGCGGTGCCGCTACAGGAGTCTTAAGAGACACAGGGATATATCTCATTAGACGCTTAGGTTTCACACCAAAGAGCTTCCACGCCGATCAATAAAATCGTTACTAACTAAAAGTG
The DNA here is from genome assembly GCF_030014155.1 of Tachysurus vachellii. Lineage (NCBI taxonomy): Eukaryota > Metazoa > Chordata > Actinopteri > Siluriformes > Bagridae > Tachysurus > Tachysurus vachellii. The sequence continues at coordinate 4,281,784 of NC_083468.1, read as the reverse complement.
CTCATCTTTTTCTAAGCAACTTCGTTCTCTGTCTTGTTCCTGTCACCATATTGTGACGAGTGCATTTTGACTTGCAATACTTGCAAAAGATTTCACCATCCAGTCCAGTCAAATGAGTGCTCTGGCGTAATAGAATCTGCAAGCGCTATCGTTCTTGTGTGAATGAGAATGTTCCTTCAGCACCATCTAGTGAAAACAAAGCTACACATATGTAGTGTCATCTTGTAGAAATGGTAAGCTGGAAACCTGCATGCTTTAGTGTACGACGAGGTACATTAAATATTAAAGTGTGGAAACGTTTTTTTTTAATGCCATGCAGCGATGCAGCGAGGCTTGTTTTAACAGTTCAACAAAATCTACTCTGAAGCTAAACGTTCCCATTGAAACCACAATGAAATCTAATGACACTGAGGGAGGTACAATGAGATACCATTGTATTCCGTTTAATTGAATCGTGCTGCTCTGAAGAGGAGGCTCCAGTTTATGCCAGTAATAAGGCTTAAGTGGTTTAGTTGTTATTAAATCTTTGATCTCTGCATACAGACTGCTGTTGTAAATGGAATCACATCCCACACGCCAGTCAATGGTCCTCCAAGCCACAGGTTCTCAAGTTCCGTGCTCTGAACCCATCGTCACATCAGATAGCGCTGGAGCTGACGGCGTCTCCTCTGTGAGTGACAGCTGGAGAGCCAAGTCGTTCTGTTTTACATATCACAACTGAAGCGGTTCATGCAACAATCTGAATTCTTTTGCCTCAACAGAATATCTTCGTGACTTTAGAATGAGGAACGCACAATATTCAAACGGTCATGTCTGTCCTTTTGTGCTTTTGGTATTCTATGCCTTTAGGCACAGGTCAGGTTCAAGTACTAAACAATATTAGAATAAATTTTAAATTAGCACAAATTCAAAAAGCATCCTAGAAAGAATACTACAACAGGTTAGGTTTATGTTATTAACTCCATGTTTTTACAGCTAGCCTTCGAATTAATCTATTTACTGTTGTTCTGTTTGTTATTAAAATGTTTTCAAAAAGCTTAGGAAAAATATGCTGATGTGTATTCAGCGTGTCTGTTGTAAGGAGTACGGAATAACCTCGGACTGGACCAAAGCCTCACTAGTCACCCATGTGTGACCTGCATCATCATCCTCATCATCATCATCATTATTGATAGCCTCATTGCTCACCACACATGAACCACCAGAAACCTCAAAGCTGATTTAGAAACAATCATGAGGAAGTTGTGGCCTAATGGCTAGAGAGTTTGACTCCTAACCCTAAGGTTGCGGGTTCGAATCTCGGTCCGGTTATGACTGAGGTGCCCTTGATCAAGGCACCGAAGCCCTCCAACTGCTCCGGGTGTGTGTTCACGGTGTGTGTGTTTTCACTGCTGTGTGTGTGCACTTTGGATGGGTTAAATGCAAAGAACAAATTCTAAATATGGGTCACGATACTTAGCCGTATGTCATGTCACTTTAAAGGTGCCCTTCCACACAAAACCGTTTTTACTTGTATTTTTTGATATGTGTTAGGTCCATATGTGTTTGTGTTGTGTCGTGAATGTGAAAACGAACTGTTACCTCCCCGGTCAGTTCTAGCAACTTAAAAGAAATAAGGGGAGAAATCAGGTCAGTTGGAAAAGCTGGTCACTCTGACGTCAGGGTGACTGAGCTCATTAATATTCATGAGCTCTCCCACTTGAGACCGCGCCCCCAGAATTCGTGTAGCTCAGTGAGTTTCCTATACAGCAAGGATGGCTGAACGTCAACGGGCTTGTGAAGAAGCCATTCTGCCGCAATTCAAGGTGATTGTAAACAAATTTCCTCTAGCCTAGGCTACTTATTGCGCTGGGTGAATGAATAGTCATGCTCTCATATCCTAGCGGTTAGCCAATCGGAACCAAGCAGCAGAGCTCATTTGAATATTCATGAGAACTGGCACAAATCGAGCTGAGTCTTCCTGCAGGCTTTCTATACCACACTAGAATGGCTTGAAACAAGGTAACCAAGGCATTATTTCCACAAAAAAAAGTTACAGAGTCCATGGTAAACTTCAGACATTACCACAAAAGTAATGAAATACGTGTGGCAGGGCGCCTTTAACATTTTTCCAGCTTACTTTTGTTAATCACTGATCTACAGGCAAAGCTGTACAGTAAAAGGCAAAAATAACTGCTATTACTGTAGGTATAAAGCTATAAGCATATTAGGGTTCCAAAGTTAACAGAAAAGCAGTAATGTTAATGGCTGGTTAATTAGTCATGGCAAAGTTTCTGTTCTTTTGAAACAACAACACGCTTGCAAGAGACAACTAGTTTTATGCAAATGTGTCACTGGAGAGATTTGTCTGAATTGACTCATTATTTGTTCAATAACTTGAAATTTTGAATTCAGCACTTAATGCTGAATATTTGGCACAAACCTGGTCCATCTCACTAAAACTGGGCGTTTGGATCGTTTTAAAATTCACCACCAGCTTCATGAGATAACTGCAATAACTGCTGTGTTATGCATTGGCTGTCTGAATGCAAACATTAACACATTTGTACTGTTCATGATTCCGGATTACACTGAAAGAAAAAATAATGGGGAAAAAAAAAAAAACATTATACCAGTTGTACTAATTAGTACAATTCATAAAGATGCAGCATAGAGATGCACACAATATCATTACTGACTCAGCCTGTGTGTTGTTGCTTTGCAAACTGGATCTTTTTGCTCGGGGGGAACGTTCTTATCTGTGAGCTGATCAGTTCAAACCATCGGATCAGTGTCATTGTGCTGAGAATAGTCCACAACTCACATAAAGCAAAAAAATGAATAATTAATTGGTCCCCAGTGGTCTGGTGATGCCACTGATCAAACATATTGGACATATACTATTTTGGACATATCCACATCCCCCTGTTCTGTTTTATCCCTATTGCTATTATAACAACCTTCGATCTTCTGCGAAGGCTTTCCACTACATATTGGAGCTTGGCTGTGTTTTTGCTCATTTAGCTATAAGACCATTTGTGAGGTCAGAGCCTGGTGTTGAGTCACGAGACCTGAATTGCAGTCTGCATTCTAGTTCATTTCAACGGTGTTCAGTAGGGTTGAGGTCAGGGCTCTGTAAAGGACGCTTGAGTTCTTCCGCCCCAAACTCAATAAGACAGGTAACTTGTCGTGCTGGAACACGTTCGGGGGTCTTTAGTACCAGTGAAGGGAAATTGTACTGTTACTGCTTACAAAAACATCCTGTACAATAACGTGCTTCCAAATTTGCGGGAACAGTTTGAGGAAAGCCCACATATGGATGTGGAGGTCAGGTGTTTACAAACACTTTGTGATATAATAAACATATGTTTTATATCTATCTATCTATGTGTGTCTCTGTGTGTGTATGTGTGGAGAGACAGAGAGAGAGAGAGAGAGAGAGAGAGAGAGAGAGAGAGATAGAGATATATAGAGATATACCCATATCTGCTTCTGCTTTTTGTCGTTCATGTATTGTACCTGCTGTTGCTGGATAGAGATTCCAGTGGTGTGAGTTGCAGATGAAGGCCCAGGCTGCTCCTGGGTGCCTACAGGCAGATATTCATTCAATCTCTCAACTGCCTTCCTGCATAAATCTACAGCTTCAGACCTGCTGCTGCCCTCAAACTGTACTCGTATCATACGACTCTCTTCCTGTGAAACACACACACACACACACGTTTCTTTTACTAACTGTTTGAGGACCTTCCACTGACATGATTATTAACAGAGCTTATTAATTTTATGCCTACATTTAAATCAATTCCTCGGCAACTCATTGTTTTGTTTTGGATAAAAGCTGCAGCTTCTTTTAAAGCATTTACCAAACAAAGGTCACCACAAGGTCAAACTGTTAGGTATTCCTATCCGTGTTGGCACATTTAGTCTTCCACCCCCACACCCACCCCCCAACACACACACACTGTGTTAAACATGTACACACTATACCATGCTTGCCCATGTAGGATTCTATTATATTCATTAGTCGTCCTGCATCAGTATTCATATTGTAATCCTTTCTAGTTACAGACTTGCAGTTGGTGGAGAAAGATAATTGATTTAATAAACGAACCACAAACTTAAAGCCTACATCTTTGAGGCTTCAGCTCAAGGTCACAGAGGACAGATACTCCTTTATATTTGCATACTTTGATCTATCGCATGAGAAGAAGACGGATTCTGCTCCTGGGAAGATATAACTATCATCTGTCATCTAAATACTGTCTGCCTTGTTTAAATACTAATTATAGTTTGGTTTTGCAGCTAAACACAGCATTTACAAAACACATTTAAGCTCGTCAGTGAATTCGTGTTCTTTTGTTTTCCAATACCGCACCTTCAGGGTAAAATAGAAAAGCAGGCTGTCTGATTTCTGCTGGATCTTCAGAAAGCTCTGAGCGTTGAGAAGAGAGAAGCCTTCCTGCACAAACACAGAGGAAAACAATACCCAGTCTGACACAATGTCAAGAAGAGTGTGTGGAAGACTGACAATTTGCCAATACTTAAGTCTCGGAAGTGTCTTTGTTCAACCATCCAAGTCATATCTTCAGCAGACAAGCCAGAATTACCAACAATTGTTCAACCAGTAAAGCATTGTGAGGATTTACTGACTAAGATGAAATTCCTTAATATTCCTGCAGGGGGGTCTATTTCCATAAGATCCTCAACAGATTTTGTGGCTTGCTAGAAACAGGAATTTCCCCTTTGCCAAATGAATGATGCCAAAAATCAGCTTCCCAAAAAAAAAAAAAGAAAAAAAACAACAACTATGTGCTCTGCTGCCAGAAAGCTCAGAAAGTTGTGTTCAGAATCATAAAAATATTCTTTACATATTTTGCAAACTTGTACCACTGTGCTTGTTTATCCAACACAGGTTTTTCTGTAAACGTTGTGTATTATGCCTATATTATATCTACTATACATTAAAGTAAATAAAATAGCGCCCCTGTGATGCTGGGGACCTTTTTTGAGTTCTAATATTTATGAGTTCACTTGTCACTGAAAATCAATGCAAAGTCTTTCTACTTGATTAACTTTTCCAGTTACAAAATGTAGACATAGCATAGCCTAGAGGTCATGCTGCCACTGCTGGGCCCCTGAGCAAGGCCCTTAACCCCTTAATTGCTTTACCCTAAATGGTTCAATGTTTTCCAGGATGAATCTGCCCCCATTCACAGAACAGGAGGGCTCTCTGTGCAGTTTAATGAGGATGAAAATAATCTAAATTATATTTTATGACCTTCAGTCATCAGATTTCAACCTCTTCATAAGAACTGGCAGATTTTCAATACACTTGAAATAAACCTTCTTGCTAGTTATATTTATTTCTTTTTTCAAGACAGATATTCTGTGCATGCAAATCTAATCCAGATGACCCACTTGATAACTTCTTTCTCCACACATAAAATATTAGTCATGCCTCAAGAAAAAAGATTACAGGAGCATTTACTTGTGTGGGGAAAAAAAAAATTTCCTCTTTCTGCTCACAGTCATACATTAAGATTATGGGTGCAATAAATCAGTGTCTGCTTTCGCTGGCTATCAAAGGACCCAGAGTTTTGTCCTGAATGCTCAAGTTGCCTTGTTTGGCACTACAACTCAGAAAAGAATCCTTTTCTGCTGCTAATTTCTCTTTGTTGTCCATGATTTCGGCTTATTGTTGTCACAGGAGCTCAGACGCATGTGCCCTGGCAATCAGCGGGTTATACAGGCAATTTCTGTTCTGGATAAAGAGAAACAGCACACTAAGCGGTTATAGTGTTTTCAACTCTATCTGCCTTACACATACCGGATAAAATAAAATCCTGTAATAAGGAGTAAGTGGCCTGCTCCTTTATGCGCAGAATATGTAAATATGTAGAGCATCTTACCAATAGTTCCTGAGCCTGTGAGACAAGCAGATGACCAGATTCCAGGATCGTCAGCTCCAACGTGCCTTTGCTTTCATTGGACTCGAACACCTTTTAATAAATGCAAAAAAGTACCTTGTGTAAAAAAATGATTTATGGTGTCACCCCCAGCTGTATTTAGCGGCTTGAGTAACTTTATGAATATTTAAAACATGCAGATTTTCAGGCAATTACTTTTCAGGTTGCCTTCTAATGCACTGTGGATGGCTGTATTTCCCATTTGGTGAGATTAGAAAGTCTTTTCTTTTAAGTGCACCAAAAAAAGCTGCCTGTTTAACCAGTCTAATCATATTGAAGATCTTTATCATATTTTCTGCTATTGTAATAATGTATTAAATGAAACTAACTGATGCAGATGTATGCCTAATTGTTTTTATAGCTTAATAATAAAAAGGTATTAATAAAAGAAAAAAAATCACCTGGAACACAAAGCATACTAAAAAGTGTAAAGTTTTCAGAAAAGTTCTGATGTCACTTCAACATGACAGAGTATAAAAAGTAGACGAAAAAATAAAAGTAATTTCGTACTGTTTCTGTTTATATTTTAAGTTGCTAATACTGACAGATCATCAAAATATTTATTTGTATTCTGCAAGATTTTTTTTATCAAATTCTTTTCATTTTCAACACAGTGAATTATCATCACATTCATCTTCTACCGCTTATCCGAACTACCTCGGGTCACGGGGAGCCTGTGCCTATCTCAGGCGTCATTGGGCATCAAGGCAGGATACACCCTGGACGGAGTGCCAACCCATCGCAGGGCACACACACACACACACACACTCTCATTCACTCATGCAATCACACACTAGGGACAATTTTCCAGAGATGCCAATCAACCTACCATGCATGTCTTTGGACCGGGGGAGGAAACCGGAGTACCCGGAGGAAACCCCCGAGGCACGGGGAGAACATGCAAACTCCACACACACAAGGCGGAGGCGGGAATCGAACCCCGACCCTGGAGGTGTGAGGCGAACGTGCTAACCACTAAGCCACCGTGCCCCCATCATCACATTCTCTTTAAATGAAAATTAAGACTTAACCACACTGTTTAATTCCTATTATTGTAGCCAGTGACAGAAGAGAGAAGTTTTTCAGATGGCTGTGTTCACATCGACGCTCTAACGTGGGATACTGTATAGGATGTTCCAAGGTCCCAGTCGTCGTGATACTGCAGTGCACTGTGTGATTTAAGGAACCTTTTGGATATTTTGCTATCTTGTAGTCATGATTTATATTATATAACAGCAACCATTCCTTAATTAGTATTGTACATTGAATAGTGTGTGGTTTTAGACATACAGATTGTCTCATCATCATTCCACAGAGATATGTGGTCCAGTAATGAGTGCTTAGTGTGACCCTGCACTGGATGGATAAGAAGGCAGGACTCTTCTGACGTTACCATTAGACGTGATTTCAGTTAGTCCCGAAAATAAATGTCAGTTAAAGTACCTCACGTTAAATCGATGGTTTTCTTAAACATCAATACCCACGTCAGTCTTCACGGCTTCTTCGCTTCAGATTTCAAACGGGCAGAAGATGGAAAACGTAATACGTCTTAAATAGTGCTGACGTTCTGTATCGAACGATTTTTCTCATCTGAGCTCACAGGGTTCATAAAGGTTGTGTGTGTTACCAAGAAGGCTGGGTTTTCTTGTTCTCTAGTTCTGGGTTTCTCAAAGTGTGTTCTGTGGACTTCCAATGGGGTTCCATCATTTCATTATTTTAGATCAGGTGGATTATTAGACTAAGTCTTATTGCTCTACTCCTAATTGACTCCAAGCCACCATTATTAAGAACATATTCATTTTAAACCTAGTAACTTTAAAACAAATATAAAACATTAAACATATTAATAAATTAATTAATTAATTACTTATTTATTTATTTGTTTATTATTTTATATAATTTAAGTTTTTATTCAGAACTTAAAAAAAAATATATATATATATATATATATATATATATATATATATATATATATATATATATATATATATATATATATATATTTAAGAATATATTTAGTGGCCACATTTTGGATTTCTGGTGGATTAAAATCTTTAAAAAAAAAAAAAAAAAAAAGTTATAAACATGATTTGATTATTAACTATTTAAAACGCTTAAATTAGTTAAAATACATAAAGTATATTGATAAAGTTTATGCTAAGCTAACGTTTGAGAAGCCCTGCATAATTTACCATGCAAAGACAATTAAAACTTCTTTCTCTCTTTCCCTAAACCCGATGTTTAATCGACTTTAAATACTTCAAATACCTAAAATTATCACCAAGATTAAAAACTAGTTTAAACTTTGTACTATAAAGCTAGTATTGTTAGCTCTGTAGCTAACGACCGTGCATTCCTTTCAGCTAGCTAGTCCGGCTGTTTACTTTGTTTTCTAGCTAAGCTAATTTGTACATTTATTTATTTACCTTCCATGAAGAGCTTCCCCCGACATTTTTAGCTTTTGGCAGAAAACGCCCATAACGTTTTAACTTCCATAAAGCCTTGTTTGTTGTATTTTCTTCCGACATTGTTTAAATGAATTGAGGATCAGCTTGAAACCTTCGGCTACGTCTTAATCCCAGTGCTGCGGCTCTACAAAGTGCACTGTATAAATGAGCGGACTGTTTATTTTGAGCACTATTTAGTCACCCTATCTAGTGTGCTAGTATGCGATTTAATTCCGTCCTCGAAATGGAGGTTGCTTCTATTGGCAATTATATAAACGCAATTAAATAATATTGAATGCAAGCTGAACTAAATTTAGAGGAGTCGGATGTAATTTTTTTTTAGGTCAAATCAACATGTAAACAGCATGAAGTCCAGCTTCTAAACATTTACTGTATTAATTTACATACTTGGATAAATCTATAACAGCGACCATGTGGTAGATTAGTGGAAAGGTTGTGAGTTCGAATCCCAGGTCCACCAAGCTGACACTGCTTGGGCCCCTGAGCAAGGCCCTTAACCCTCAGTTGTGTGAAATGAAGTAATAATGTAATTCACTCTGGATATGAGTGTTTGCTAAATATAATGTAAATGTAGTACTGTACTAACAATATTCTGAGAAGGTGATCATCAACAATAGAGTTATCACTTAAATAACTAACATAGGCTGGCTAGCTAGTTGTGACGCTTCTCATTATACACACACTCTCACACACACATACACACATACACACACAAACACACATAGATACATACACACACATAGATACATACATACACACACAAACACACATACATACATACACACACACACATACATACACACACATACATAAATACACACACACATACATACATACATACACACACATACACACACATACATACACACACACAAACACAATGTTTAATTCAGTTGTTTCAGGCAGGTATTTGCTTTGCACATTTTCTTCAGGCGTGTGATGCTGCTGAAATACTCCAGCTTAAATCGATCTCTGAGTTATAAACAGAAATGTAAAAAAAAAAAAACATCCCTGTTCATAGATTTTTTTAAATATTTATATCTAATCTTTTTATTATTTTCTTTTCATTCCTGAACTTTCCACTAACAGAATCCATTTTGAATCGAATAAACAGGATTTTTTTTTTTAGATTTATCAAACATGTCCAACTCCATTCAATGTGACTTATAGCTTCAAAAGCTTCAGAGCGATTACCTACAGCAAATATAACAACAGATTAAAGTATTTACATTTATGGCATTTAGGAGACACCCTTATCCAGAGTGACTTACAATTTATACAACTGAGCAACTGAGGGTTAAGGGCCTTGCTCAGGGGCCCAGCAGTGGCAGCTTGGTAGACCTGGGATTTGAACTCATTCCCTTCTGGTCAATAGTCCAACACCTTAACCACTAGGCTACCAAATCCCCTACCGTAGTATACGGTAGTTATCTCTAACACGACCAAACCCACTATGGGGATCCAACAACAATACAAACATAAAATAGCCATCGAGACCCTCATTTTAGAACCACAGATTTATGCGATAAGATTATATTTCATTATACAGCAATAGGATGGAGAATATATAGTCAGCTCAAAAACATAATTAATCATTTCTTTGCTGGGACAAAATGGTTAACGATAATTGGGTCAGTTGTTTTCTCTTAATTGATGTAAATGCAAATCATCACTTGTAAGTACACTTTTCTCTGAGGAAGCTGATCTATGTCTGTGATGTTGGCAGACAATTAACCCTGACAAAAAAGATCATTCTGAGGGTTTTAACGCGATCTGGCCACGCTAATCCGACACACAACGAGGACAAAGGTTTTAATCGATCAAGCAACCCGGTTTAGACCTTACGGGGATGGGCGGGGCTTGTTTGCCTCCATCGCTCCTATGGCAACCTGATAGATTAGCATCCTCATGAATATTCATGAGCTCGGTTCGAGCCTCTCAGCTCGGCGGTCGGTGGTGATGTCAGCGGTGCTCTTGGCTGCGCGAGCGCCTCGCCTTGCCTTGTTGATTATTGACAGCCGATAGGGGGATCTGGAGGCTTGATGCCTCACTACCGTCCATGACCTCCGCGCGTCTCCTCTCCATCATCCCGGGGAGTGCATGGTGAGGGATCCCCAAAGCTGCTTTGTTCTTGTTCATTTTATTACGGGTTTCTTTTTCTTTCTTTTTTTTTAACCTATGACTTTTCTATGGTCTTAACGGAATAGAGAAGCTCAGTGCCTTGCAGCTGGAGTGGGCATGTCCCGACTGAACGGGAGCGCGCAGATCATCTGAGCAGACAGGTAACGTCCGAGATGATCTTCCTGCATATGCATGCACAGGAGCTCACGTTATAGACCAAGTGTGGATAAACTAGAATAGACTTAAACAAATATACAGAGCAAGTATATAGAGAATTAGTAGAAAATCTGTAAACAATGTGAACCTATTCTGTCATTGACCTGATAGCCAATGCCACTGTGCACAGGTTGCATCCTTCCATGCGCAAAAGGCTTTACAGTTTGCCACAGCACGTCGGCCGGAACGCTTCGACCATGTGCGACGAAGACGGAGACCGGGACGCGCGCCGGAGGAGCATCAGGATGAAGCCGTTGCCGTCTCCGGGCGCCGCTGAGAGCAGCAGAAACGCAGACGGGGCGTCCGTGGCATCGGCGGCGGCGGCGCTTGCAGACCCGGAGGCGGCCCGGGGCGCGAAAAGCAACTCAAACGGCGACTGCAGGAGGTTTCGAGGCAGTTTGTCCTCGCTCGCCGGCCGCCACAGCCACGAATCGGACTCAGCCGAAGAGAAGCGTCTGATCGTCGAGGCAGATCCAAGCCCGAGCGAGGAGAGTCCGCCCGGAGCGAGAGGAGGAGGTGGAGGCAGTGGAGATGGTAGCACTGCTGGTGGAGGTGTGGAACCGGGAGCGCGCGGCACTCCAGAAAGGTATCCAGGGTTTGCCAAGCTAGACGGCGGCATTGAGCATGTTCTGGCCGACGATGAGAGGTTCTACCAGGCGGGTTTCATGCACAGGCAGTTTGGTGCCATGCTGCAACCCGGTGTTAACAAGTTCTCCCTGAGGATGTTCGGGAGCGAGAAGGCGGTGGAGCGCGAACAGGAGCGCGTAAAATCGGCAGGATTTTGGATTATACACCCCTACAGTGATTTCAGGTAAAATAACACACAAATAAGTAAGTAAGTAAATAAATAAATAAATGGAATATAGCTGAAGTTGTGAAGCATTAAAATGAGGTATATATAATTGACCATTTATAAATAATTAATTTATATAAGTTTTAACATACAAGGTCAAATGTGCTTTCTAAAAGGTCCTTCATTATGTTCCTCTGGAAAAAAAGATAGTATGTGCAACTTTAAACACGAAGGCATGCCTTTCAGAAAAGGTTTCCACTAGTACCATTTATAAACCTGGAACAGTTGCTAAAAGTGTAAAGGCTACATAAATACAGTACTGTCACAGCTCTGTCTGGTAAAAAAGTAGACTACTCTACATGTACATTATTGTTCCTTTAAGTTCATTGTAAACTTACTCTTAAATTTGCAATCGTGGTTCTTTTATGTCATTTACCTTAATTATGATGTTTCTTTACAAATATTTTTTCTCTATCTAAAATACAAACTAGTCCTGTTGCCCTTGAGAGTGAGGATAAACAGGCCTATGTGATGAGAGTTGGCACGAGAGAGTGATTAACCCATCGTAAGGAAGCAAACGTCAGTTACTTGACAAGCCTAGTTGTACAGAGTAAAGATTACAGATCATTTACAGATAATGAGGATAATTCTTTTTTTTTTCACCTAAACTATACAGTGACGAACGAGGCGCCACACTGTGTTTGGAAGTCAATTATGTTTTCCATTTGCTCAGTGTAGTTCAGGCAGAGAACATGTCCCAGTAGGGAGCATTTCTAATTTGTGCTAAGAGAACTTAATAATAAAGTATATAATTTTTTCTCACCTTTTCTAAATGTGATGTTGATAATATCTTTATTATAAAACAGCTTATCTAGTTAGCGAAGTCTTTCCTAGACGTTAAGACGTTAAAGGTGACATTAGCAGTTAAGCTTTACATCGCATCTGCTCACTCTCACTATTTAATAATGAAGTTGTGTCCTTGAGGATGACATTGACTCCATACTATATGACAGTGGACAGATGCTTGGATGTAGGTGTGCGGGGGAAATTATTACTGTAAAAATAAACATGATCGTATCTGGTCGTGTGATTTATAGGACCATATTGTTGTTACATACAGTTCGATAGGATATGAACATTTATTGTATATCTAATCCTTTTGCAAAATATTATCAAACAGTGAATTAAAGGAGTTAAACATTTGCAGGTTCTGTGGATATGTAGATTTATGAAGTTATTTGTCTTTTAAGAAGATATTCACTATATAAATAGCGTGTGGACAAGCTATAAGCTTGAGAGTTATTTCTAAGTCTTATTGGCATCAGGTTTCAGGACAGATCTTACCTGATTAGTCTTAAATTGTGAATATGGCATCAAGTGATTTTGGGTTGACTTTGAATTGTTCTCAGGAGCTCCTTAAATAACAGTCACTGATGGTGTCTTTTAGACAATTCACACAATGTCCAGGATTTATTACGGATTAGTCTTCTCCTTTCTCGTACATATTCCTCCTCAGTAATTACCACCTCATATAACAAGGTCAGACTATGGGAGCTGTAAAATGGCAGGAAAGGACAATGCAGCATCATCAAAAATGCATCCAGTACATGAGGAAACAAGAAGGACAATGAATCAGTTAAGGATGGTCATGATATAAGAAGTGACGGCCAAAATTAAAGAACTGTCAACAGTTTAACAATGAAACTATTAGTGTTGAGAAATGTATTGTATTATGAGGCCTGTTTGATGGGATAATAATGAGGTAACGCATACACACACTCGCACACTGTCTGGATAGTCTGGATACCGTGTTTCCACTGAATAACAAACATCATACGCAGAAAGTTTTTAATCTACCAAAACTTACAGTTGTGCACTTGCCTATCCTGTTGTATTGTTTATACTTTTGACACTTTGGCCGATGTGTGCTTTTAGTTTAGATTACTTTTAGTTTTTTCTTTAAAGGCATTTTTGGGAAAAATGTATGATGGAGGGGCACGGTGGCTTAGTGGTTAGCACGTTCGCCTCACACCTCCAGGGTCGGGGTTTGATTCCCGCCTCCACCTTGTGTGTGTGGAGTTTTCATGTTCTCCTTGTGCCTCGGGGGTTTCCTCCGGGTACTCCGGTTTCCTCCCCCGGTCCAAAGACATGCATGGTAGGTTGATTGGCATCTCTGGAAAATTGTCCGTAGTGTGTGATTGTGTGAGTGAATGAGAGTGTGTGTATGTGCCCTGCGATGGGTTGGCACTCTGTCCAGGGTGTATCCTGCCTTGATGCCCAATGACGCCTGAGATAGGCAAAGGCTCCCCGTGACCCGAGATAGTTCAGATAAGTGGTAGAAGATGAATGTATGATGGAGTAAATAATCTACCAAATAATAAAACTAGAAGGAGTGACACTGTGTAAACATATAATATGACATCAGAACATTCAACAACAGCATTGCCCTGTTACACATTATCTGTACAACTGTGCAGTGCAGCAATTTTCATTTCCTCCGTCTGTCATGTTAGGGCATGTGAATGGGACATCATTACTTTCACACAAAAATCAGCTTTCATCTTTAAGATGCCTGTTTGGATTTGCGGTTAGTGTGGATGTACATGAAAGTCAGCTCTTTTACTTGGATCTAACACTCATTGATTCAGTCATTAGAAAAGCTGCAATTAAAATCTTCGCCTCTCACCCTGTCCGTGTGTGTCAAATTAACTGCATCACTGTAATTTAGTCATTTAGTTGAGGCATGGGTCATGAAGCTGCAGAATCTGTGATCAGCGAAGCGAGGAGTGTTTTCTCAGCCACAATGCTGCTCTAATGAGCTGCGCCGCATGAATAGTACACACTGGCACTTCATATGAGCTGGTAATAAGAGTAATTGGGTTTGTGGAATGTACCTCCGGGAACATTTTGGATGTGCATGATGAGGTTGTTGATGCTAAATGTTCTGGCCTTTAATACGTCCATTCCCAAACATTCTCACTTGAACTGGGAAACGTGAACTTAGTGAATCTGCAATGAATATGGTCCAGGACATACTGTATGCAGAAGGGATTACTTTATAGATATTTATCAGAAGGTTTCTATGATCACACGTCCATGGTATATAAAATTCCAACAGTTGCACATTGGTGGAATTGGAGTAGAAGTTTGTGTGCACAATAACTGACAGGTTTTATTAGAAGACTAAATACCAGTAAAAGCAGGTGTCATGCGTTAAATGCAGTTCATCTCATTCCAACACAATTTTTGCAGGTGCGAATAAACATCCTCTGAGATGAAAGACTGATGGGATGCAGCAATATTGTCCCATGTCAACCACTGTTTAATATATATTTGAGAGCAGGGCATTTCTGGTGTAAAAGAGGGATTACACATGGCATCATAATCCAATCTATAGGCTTGTTTCCAGCACTCTAGTCAAATGCTGTTCATTTGCAGATCAGTGAATGCGAGCGGAAATCAACTCCATCAGGGGTGTCATTACGTTCATAACATAAAAGATCTCAACGGTATTTGGCTGCAATGTAATACTCATATTTAATTTCTTTTCAACAAGGTCCCTGGACAACATTTCTCACATATTCCATATCTAATGCTGCTACTGTAATTCAGTAGTGTGGCCAAGAATTCATTTTGGTGGAGATGAGGAAATATAATTATAACAGCGTGATCTGTACAATTGAACTGATAAGATTGATGGGCTCATGCAGGTTTATTGGGAATAGAAGTGGTTGTGGTATTCAAAATTTCATTACATTTATTTTGGAAATAATTTAAATAAAGTTGTTGTAATAAGAGGAATGGCATCTTACCTCATAAAAGCAGACCTGCATCCAGTAAGCAATCGTTGCTGGTTAGTAGCTTGGCAGTTAGTAGCTACTTAGTTCTAACCATAGCAGCAGGTAGCCAATAATTTGTCAGCCAGAACATTAAAACCACCTGCCTAATATTGTGTAGCCCCTTGATAGCCTTCAAAGGTGTGCTGTGGTATCTGGCAACGAGTTGAAATACTTTAAGTCCAAGGGAAGCTAAGGATTTGAAATTTGGAGGCTCACGTCAACACTCTGGCCTTTGTCATGTTCCTCAAATCATTCATTCATTCATTTTCTACCGTTTATCCGAACTCTCGGGTCACAGGGAGCCTGTGCCTATCTCAGGCGTCATTGGGCATCAAGGCAGGATACACCCTGGACGGAGTGCCAACCCATCGCAGGGCACACACACACACTCTCTTTCACTCACGCAATCACACACTACGGAAAATTTTTGCCAATCCGTAGAGATGCCAATCAACCTACCATACTGTACATGTCTTTGGACCAGGGGAGGAAACCGGAGTACCTGGAGGAAACCCCTGAGGCACGGGGAGAACTTGTAAACTCCACACACACAAGGCGGAGGCGGGAATCAAACCCCCAACCCTGGAGGTGTGAGGCGAACGTGCTAACCACTAAGCCACCGTGCCCCTCTTCAAATCATTCCTGGACATTTTTTGCAGTGTGGCAGGGAGACATGAACATGTACATGTACTTGGTCTGTAACACTGTTTAGGTAGGTGGCACATGTCGAAGTAACATCCACATGAGTGCCAGGACCTAGTGTTTTCCAACAGTACATCACCCAGAGTTCTTATAGTGCTTCCTGAATCCATCTTTTCCCCAGGTGCCATCTCTTTCCCACGCACCACCGGCTATAATTTGCAACTAATGTAATCAGTGAGCTTTGGGCACCCACATCCCTGTCACTTGTCCACTGGTTGTCCTTCCTTGAACCACGTTTAATAGGTACTAACTACTGCATACCAGAAACACCCTCATGACCTGCTGTTTTGGAGATGCTCTGACCACTCAGTCGTCTATCCATGACATCATTTGTCTGTTGTCAAAGTCACACAGATCTTTACGTTTGCCCATTTTTCTGATTCAACACATCAACTTTGTAAACTGACTGTACATTTGCTGCCTAATGTATTCTACCCCTTGTAAGGTGCCACTATAACACAAAATAATCAATGTTTTCATATTATGGTTGATTTATATATATATGACATGGATATGAACTCCAACAAATAAACATTTAGAACTACCATAAAATACTTCAGTTGGGTTCAAGACCCGCTTTCTTAGAACCCTGCCCCTGCTGTATTTAATCATGCACTGAAGTAGTCTTTGATTCTTAAATTGTAGATTAAATGGGCATTTCATCTGGGCATCTTGCTCTGGTGTTGGAGGTTTATATTGGATTAAATCAAGCGATGATGCTGCAGGTATTGTTTCAGTCCCACAAATACAGGATTCAGAGGTTGATATATGTAGAATTGCTACTTGAAATTGGTGTGAATAAGTGTGTGTGTTAGATACCCTGCCTCAGCCCTTACATACACAGTGTGTAGCCAATTCCTGCCTCATCGCTAGTGTTTTTAGGATAGGCTCTGGATCTGAATGGATGGATGGATGAAGATGGATAGATGGTTAATGAAAGCAGCCATGTCATTCCAGTACAGTGCTTTAAAATGGCTTTGTTTGTGTAATGAAATAGCTTTTGGGAGAAGCTGGATAGTCAGGAATGAAAAATCTGTTGTCACGTGATGGCACACAATTTTTGAATTTTCACCTTTTAAACCGAAAGTGTCACGATGACAAAAATGTACAAAATATTACCACAGATACAGATGATTAGTCGCTTGTGAAAGGAACAGGAATTTACTGATCATTGTAAATGGTTGTTGTAAAGAGTTTTATGAGTCTTAATCATTATCACAGCCATCTGTTTGCAAAGCATTTATATTCTCACTTCAAAATAAATTCATGCCAGTTTCATCTCACCTTACTGTGGTTAGCTGAGGAATTTAGCTTGTTAGCAAATTTGTCTTGTCTTGTCCTGTCTTGTTTTATCTTATCTAGTCTGGTCTTGTCTTGTCTATGAGTAGAGAATAGGCTGTATTAGTTTTAAGTACTTCACTTTCTGATTTCCCTTGGGATAGAATTGAGACCTAGCTTGTTAGCATCATTACAACAGTAGTCCTCGAGGCTAAACTGTAGCTAAATTGATTACCCTAGCATAATATTTCTTCACTTCTAGCTCCTAGGTACTCGAGAAACAAATGATTTAAAGGTACATGAGAACCTTATTGTTCACTTAGCCTAATAATCATTTACTACTAACTCAGTGGTATGGACAGTGATTTATAGTTAGAATGGTTAAGAAAAAGACAAAACCTGGCTATTGTAGCTTGAGACTTAATGTGCACTGAACTACTTAAATGAAGTCTCACAATCTCTTAGAAATCAAATGTATGTGAAATTAGGTTAATCCTGCCTATTTTGGTGTTTTCCTTTTATTAATATGCCTCAGTCAAAGAATCAGTTTATTAAAATACCCAATAAATGTGGGGTGAAAATTTGTAACCACTACAGTTCATTCATTCATTCATTCATTTTCTACCGCTTATCCGAACTACCTCGAGTCACGGGGAGCCTGTGCCTATCTCAGGCGTCATTGGGCATCAAGGCAGGATACACCCTGTACGGAGTGCCAACCCATAGGCGAACGTGCTAACCACTAAGCCACGGTGCCCCCCCCACTACAGTTCAATTCAATTCAGGTTTATTTGTACTTTTTACAATAGATATTGTCAAAGTTTATTAGAGTAAAAAATTCAAGATTAATATTAGATATATTTAGTTCACAATGTGTATGTATTTATTTATCCCCATTGAGCAAGTCTGAGGTGACTCAGGCATCAGTGGCAAGGAAAAACCATCAGTGGCAAGGAAAAAAAAAAGGAACAAACCTTAAGAGGAACCAGACTCATATGGGTGACACTGCAGGGTGCGATTATAAATATACAGTCAAACAAATGTTGTATTGATGTAAAAGACCACATGGAGTTCACATCTCCACAATAGTATAGCAGAGTCCAACTAGAACTGGTAGATCTCTATATGCCTCGGGATTCTCACAGAGTCATCCTTGTCAAGGACATGGACCTTTTCCTGAGTCCAAATCAAAGCAAATTATTTTTTTTTAAAATTTGGCTTGGTTCCATTTCACGCTCCCCGTCATGTACCGAAAACGTAAAACAAAACTCTTTATGAATGTCAGCGAGGGGATGACTATGTCAGCGAGGGGATGCCTCTAACAGGTTAAAATTCCAGACCCAAGTGCAGAGATAGCCAATGTACACGATTTATTAACAAAAAATAACACGTTCACAAGGACAGGAGACACTCTGTAACACTAAGCAAAAACTCTGTAACACTAAGCAAGAAATGTCAAAAACTACAACTGGAGGCACCGAACAGAAACCAAGAAAACACTTGAAGAGAAGGATTCCACCCTGGAAGACGCAATGCTGCAGGGATATATAGGGGGAACAATTAAAGACTGATAAGGGACAGGTATTCAGAGGTGGGAAGGAATAGAGGCTAGGGCAGAGCAGACACACGTGAGCACAGATCGTAACACGGCACAAGACACACACACACTGCCGGAAGGCCCCGTAATGTTTTGCAAAGGAATTGTCGAAGCCTGACCCTGACAGGGATGCACTTATTCCCAGGGATTTCAGAACAGCGTAACAGATATTGCGTCATCGGGCAGGCGTGGCCTATTTGATAATCTAACCCTAACCATAACCGTAGTTTTTGTTTGTTTATTTGTTTTCAAAAATAGTTTAACTGTAAGATAATAAAGCATAATAGATATAAAATATAAAATCTACCTGTATGACTGTTTTGTCCTTCATTATCCATCGTAGGTTTGCTCTTTTGTTTTGAAAGAGGGCGTTTTTCCAAGACCTCCAGAAACACTCCCACTTTACGCCGTGGTAACGAAACCCCTGGAATTTAGTGACAAGCTAATCTGAAAATGTACTTGAATATTATTTCATTGACTTGAAATAAAATGGTGGCAAGAAAGGTAAACAAACCTTATCTAAAATGTGTGCAGAAATCATAAACGTCACCTGAGCAAAGAGAACATAAAACTGGTGCTGAAGAAATGAACAATTATATACTAGTTTTGCGACTCACATACAGCATTTATTAGCTTTCGTGCACTTCCTGCAGTTCATTTCATTTCTCAATCTTGGGTTTGACATTAGAGCTTTTAGTAAAAGCAGCATTCAGGATTTTCTTTCACTCAAGAAATCACAAAGTCTGACCATAGAGATGGGTTGCACAGCCTCCTTTGTCTGCCAATCAAATCTGATGTTACTGGCTGAATCTTCTTTACTCACTTCATTCATTCTCTCTCGCTCGCTCTCTCTCTCTCTCTCTCTCTCTTTCTCTCTCTCTCTCTCCCTCTCTCTCTGAAACTGCTCTTTTTATACCAGGCTTTTATTCATCTCCCATAACCAGATCTCTCCCAAAAGATCTGCTATGCATTTAAAAAAAAAAAGGAAAAGAAAGAAAGAAAAAACAGGAAAGCAAAAAGAAAGTAGTTATTTCTCCCAAGGTTTATTTTTCCACTCTTTTGTTAACTCCAGGTGAATACGTTAAAGCAAGTAGAACAGATTTAGAATATAGAATGTATTAACATGTATAACAGGTGTATATATGTATTCTTTGTGTATTAGAAGGAGAGAGAGAGAGAACCTTGCATTTTGTATTTCGCTATGCAAAGATATTCACTGTATACCTGTGTAGCGCCCAGTTCAGAGACGAATACTATAAATAAAGCCGTGAATTGGTGTCATAGAAGAAAAGTACAAATATTTCAGCATCAGACAAACTGCAGGGAATAAAATCTGCAACCGTAAAAAAAAAAAAAAAAATAAATAAATAAATAAATAAATTACAAAAAAATAAAAAAAACCACCAGATTCCCATAGAAGTTTCAGGTTTTTGAGTATTTCATCTGGAAATAAAAGTTGAATGATAAAACATGATGCTCCTGATGCTCTGGGCTCTCCTGGGAACAAACAAACAAACAAATTTAGTTTACTGATAAATGCTATATTCGTTATATAAAATGTACAGTATATATTAAAGTTGTTCTATGTTTCTGGCTGCAATCCAGCGATACATATTCCGTTATACTGGCGCAAAAAAATCATTCAAGCGAATCATTTAAATTTCATCATAGCTAATTTGCATAAATCGGAGAAAATCTCAGCTCTCGAGTCACTTGTCTTTCTGTCCCTTTGTCTCTTGCTGTTGTCGCTCAATTAGATCTTTTATCAGGAAACATTTTGTCGCTATCTACAGTAGCGTTAACTCAATGTAACTGTTTCACTATAGCAAGGATTAATAATTTCCTATAAACTCACTGTGGTTTTCAGTCAGAGTGTGAAAAATAGAACACTGCTATATAGCATCACTGGTCCTACCCTATATAATAGCCTTGCATCACTGACTCTTTTCTAAATTTCATCATACTGATCTTCTGTACGAGTTACTCTCGACTTGTGATTCAGAGGTTCCTGCGTTCTCAATCTAACACCCATAATTATAATCAACAGATCATCATCACGTCCTTCGTGTACACAATCACATTGTGTTAGAGAGGAGAAATCCACAACACTGACACAGTTGTTTATGGTCTATTATCTCATGAAGAACACTGATCTCTTGAAATCTTGTGATTTTCTTCATGTTATTCTTAGCAAGTGAATTACGTTTCTGTGTGACAGCCCTCGGATCTTGTAGCTTTCTGAGGTAGTGTCTACACAAACACACACACACACACACACACACACACACAAACACTTGACTGTAGTTCAAATGGCAGTTCCTGATCCTCTCACCGGGGTTTGATTACGGTTGATTGTTGGCTGCATTACTCTATTGATTTGTTTGGGTCTGCCGAACCTGCCCTCATACTGATGGCTGAAGTGTCCAAAAATTGAGATGAGAAAACAAAGAAAAGCAAATATTCCTCCCTAGATATATCTCTAATTCCACACTATCGCTGACTGTTGTTTAACATTCATGCCAATAATTTTTTTTGAAACAAATGCACCGTTATCTACACAGAAATTGTACATTCTTTGTGTTTTAAAACCCTTTAAAAAAAATTCAATTTAGATTTATAAAAAAAAGTAAAAACTAGCCTCACCTTTGCTGAACTTGGTTTCATAAAGCAGAAAAATGAAGAAAAAAAAAAACAAGAAAGCAACCTTGTACCTGAATAACACAGAAAATAGCGAATTATTCTGAAAAAAAGTTCCATTTAATAGGATTTAAAGTTACAAAATACAAAAAATATTTAGACCAGAGATTCTCTAATGTAGGATCGGTGGACCTCCAGCTTCCCATACAGCAAAGTCAGAGGTCTGTAATGTTTCTACATTTATTTGTCTTTTTTATTACACACTGGTTATAAAAACACAACTCACATAAATATACAAAATGAATATAATTATTTGATTTTCTTTATTGAATGTAAAGGAAATTCAGAAATAATTCAGGATTGAAATAAAAAGACAAAGAGTATTGTACACATTACAAACAAATTAAATATATTTAAATAATATTAAAATACTTGGATTATGCTCATACAGTAGTTCTAGTCTTTGCTCTTTTTTTTAACTCTGACCTAAAGTGTTTTTTCCCCCAGTTAAATTACTCTCTATACTCTTTAGACTCTTATTAGCTATTCCTAAAATCCCATAACACATAATCGAAGCTGCAAACACATAATCCTGCATCATTAGAACTTTACAACGATGTTTCCGTTCTAATAAGAACCTGAGAAACATGAGATAAAAACCAAAAAAAATTAAATGGAGAACAAAAGGTAATAAACGTCGCTCAACAACAAGGATTCAGCAAATAAACAAACACGGGACGACGGGTATAAATAGGGAGAGTAATTAGTGATCTGGGAGAGCTCCTAATTTATCTTAAACATACCTAACTACAGTATGAATCTTATCTCAAGAGTGATTCAGGACCAATCTCAGAGCAACTTTGAGCAAGGAAAATACAACAACATTTATCTTAGAGAGGAGGCGGGGCTTAACCCTGTTACTAGGTATAACATATTCTTTTGAAGACTGTGATGTGATCTGGTCTGTTATAAAGGTTCACTTTGTCTCTATGTTAAGATATTTGAGACTATATCATGTGGGGATTTCATTTGTGACCGGACATATATGAGATGCGCTAACATCTGTATGTTATAAATGTAATGTAAATGTAAATGTAAACATCTCTGACACAGAGCATAAATGTCATAGACACAAATTATTACATTTCTGACGCTATGGCATTTCAGCTCTGTTTCGGAGATGTTAGAGTATTTATAAATGACAGAGCGGCAGAACATATATATATATATATATATCCCTGTAATATTATAATCTGATTGGTCACAAAAATAATCCCTACATGATGTAATCTCTATCATTATATTAACTCACTATCATTAATAAATATTGTATACAACACATTACTTCACCTTTCAGCCATTTTCTCCTCTGCTAAAGAAACTCTTAGCCCTCTTCAAAGTCCTCCTTATACTCGTTTGCGTGTTAAGATGCTTTGTGAATAACTTTTATCTTTATTAGGATCTTCACTTTAATTTTTAGTGGAAATGCTAGGAGCAAGTCTTTGCACTAAGAATGTTCATGAATACAGGCCCTGGTGTACAGAGGCAGGAACGGGCTAAGATCTGGCAGGGCAAGAACACGTGAGGACACAAAACATAAACAAAGCACATGGTACAAGACATACAGTAAACAAACCAAAGGGAATTGTCCAAACCATCATGACAATAATCTCAGTATACTGTATATAAGGTATGCAGCCTGTTTGGGTCGTATTTGTTCTCTTGAGTTGAATGAGGTCCATGATTAGGGAATGCTGATTATAACATCTTATTGCTTTTGTATAAAAGCAAGAACTATTAAACATTAGAAGAACTCCTGAGAAAGCTTTTTATCTGTAAAAGAAACTTATGATGCACATTAATATTAGTGACACACGTTTTAATACGATGATATAGAAGGAGGCTGATTATGTAGAAAGCATTTTAGGGCAGATTTTGTGCTCCTGAGTTAAAGCCTGGTTTTATGATCTTGAATAGTTATGAAGGATTTTTTGGTAAACACTTCTAGGTTCCCTGATAAAACCTATCAGAGTGTATCTGTTTTTAGAGAATGCTCGGACAATTCTCTATAATTCATATAAGAACTAATATGATATATTATACTAATACTAATAAGTATTTATTATTATACTAATAATAAAACATAATATACAACATTTTTGTAGTAATGTTATGGCATTATAGTAACTAGCAATAATGATATCATCATAACTTTAAAAAGTGTTAGGCAAATATTGTTATATGGAAATATTACTGTACATTTACTGCACTGCATATTCCTTAAAGTAAATTATTAAAATAAAAATAAAACTGCGGCGGCCTGGAGCACTTCCACAGAGCAATTCATTCTCTCTTTCTCGTTGCTCCTTTTTATATTTTTTTATATTGTAATCTTCTGAAGGGAGTGCACAGGATTATAGAGCATCCAGGATGGGCTGAAAGTGGGGTAATAAAAAAAAAAAGAAAAAAAAAAATACTGCTGTGTCCATCCACCAGTATCAGGGACCCACATCAGAGAAGATTATTACAACTCAATTTATTTAATGGAACAGAGATAAGGAGTTGATGGAGGGATGAAGAGAAAGAGAGTACATGATGGAGGGATAGGGTAATAGAGGGATAGACATAATGCAGCATAGATAGACCTAGGCACACTTATGCGGATAGGAGAGAGAGAGAGAGAGAGAGAGAGAGAGAGAGGACACATTGATGTGTGTTTGCCACACAGATGCTGCAGTTGGGAATTCTCATGAGCCAGATGGAGGGTGTATGATGTCACATGGTGTAGTGTGGTGATGTTGTTGAGGTGAAGTAATAGTTCAAGGGGGAAAATTTAATTGAAATAAAATATCGTATCATATTATAAAGACATATTAGACATCCAGTGTGTGGTTATTCAAGTTCAGTTGAAACGCTGTAGGTATAAAATTCTTAATTCCACTCAACTATAAAACTGTTGTAGAAAGAACATTATTTACATTGACATTATTT
Source organism: Tachysurus vachellii (assembly GCF_030014155.1). Taxonomy (NCBI): domain Eukaryota; kingdom Metazoa; phylum Chordata; class Actinopteri; order Siluriformes; family Bagridae; genus Tachysurus; species Tachysurus vachellii. The sequence goes on along the minus strand of NC_083468.1, from coordinate 4,257,197 downwards.
CCTGTCCAGTGTCACTCAAATGAGGATGAAGTTCTCTCCTGATTGTGGTTCCTCTCAAGGTTTCTTCCTCATATCATCTCAGGGAGTTTTTTCCTTACCACCTTCACCTCAGTCTTGATCGTTAGGGATAGATGTTAGAGATATATAGTAGAGACGAGCCGGATACTCGGCTGAAACGAGTATCCGGTACGGATAAAGCACTTCTGCCGAGTACGAGTATTATACGAGTAATACGAGTCAATATCTGTGCTCGGATTGAATGAAAATCATCATTGGGTAGCTGATTGTGTCAGCGTTCTGTGATAGGCTAGTCACAGCGCCCCTCCCCTACAGTGATAGGCTAGTCACAGCGCCCCTCCCCTACAGTGATAGGCTAGTCACAGCGCCCCTCCCCTACAGTGATAGGCTAGTCACAGCGCCCCTCCCCTACAGTGATAGGCTAGTCACAGCGCCCCGCCCCTACAGTGATAGGCTAGTCACAGCGCCCCTCCCCTACAGTGATAGGCTAGTCACAGCGCCCCTCCCCTACAGTGATAGGCTAGTCACAGCGCCCCTCCCCTACAGTGATAGGCTAGTCACAGCGCCCCTCCCCTACACACATACAGATGTATTGTGTTGCTGTGTCTTGCTCTGCTCACTCACAGTCACACACAGAACAGCTCTCTGTCTCTCCCTCAGTCACACGGGTTCACAGGTCTTTTCCGTTAACGTTTAGGGTTTCTTCAGCTTTTTACTTCGGGTTGTAACGTTAACAATACGTACTTACTAACCAGTAGAGTTCTGGTAAACGTGGGTTCGTTCAGACGTGGTGCTTGCTTGGTAGAATGCGACTCGCATTGCGTCTCTGCCTGTCGGAGATTTTTTCTTTTTTAAACCTTCAGCTGTCTCTAACCAGTAACCAGACACTGTGTGTCTGACACGTTTTTGCTGTATTTCATAAAAACATAAAGGTAGTAAGCTAGTGTTATAAATATTACAAATGAATTATTACCGGTTAAATCCCCGCCCATTTCAAGACAAGCCCCGCCTACGTCCGGGTTAGGCCCCACCCACACCGAGTACGGATACAGATACAGATAATTCATATGGTTAACAGATACGGATACAGATACAGATAATGCTGTACTCGCTCATCCCTAATATATAGTAACTTTAACCTTTAAAAATTGTATGCTGTTTCTATATTTATGTAAAGCTGCTTTGAGACAATGTGAATTGTTAAACGTGGTATAAAAATAGAAATAATTGAATTCTTTACTCCTTTTTATTTAGAACTTCAGATGACCTAGTTGAATGCTGTATAAAATTTAATTCAATTCAACTCAACTCAATTCAGTTTTAGTTGTGTAGCACTTTTAAGCTTTATAGAAGTATAAATTCAGCACATGAATGATAAATGTATTAATTTATCCATAATGGGACAGCCAGGGTTGATGGTAGCAAAGAAAAGAGATCCCTTTCCTAATCTGGATGACACCGGATAGTGTGAATATAACATCATTTCTATAACTGTACAATATGTGGTCAAAAAGTGCAACTGAAAAAAAGTTAGCAACTGTTCACTGATGAAGACTTGAATACTAAACTCTTTGTTTAATATGTCGATCAAACAGAGTCAGTTTAACATCCAGACATTTCAGTTAAACATTCAGTTTAATCTTATCAATAAATAAAATCTGTTTTGAAGATTTGTGGTGAAATTCGACAACGAGTCTGACCTGCTGGCGTAAAGAAAGACTTTACGATGTAATTGGACGTGGTGGACTAGTTGTTAAGGCGTTGGTCTACCACTCAGAAGGTTGTGAGTTTAAATCCCAGGTCCACTAAGCGACCACTGCTGGGCACCTGAGCAAGGCCCTTAACCATCAATTGCTCAGTTGTATGAAATAAAAATGTAAGTCGCTCTAGATAAGAGCGTCTGAAAAATGCTGTAAATATAAAATAAGGTGTCTTGATTACATCACTAGAAAGCTTTGACCTGATTTGAAGGTAATTTTCACTAAAGTCTTAATATAACTGTCAATGTGTAGCAAGGTCAGTCTGTTTTCTTCGCTAATGTAAGGTTAGATTAGCATAGCTACCAGTAACATAATTAGCTAGGCAGCAAGTCTACAGTATGTCTAGCATGTTGGTTATTTCCACTAGGTTTTACTGCTGATTACTTCAACTGCAAACGATGCAGCATCGTAGCATCAATCACGTGACCAGCAGACTTAAACAGATTGAGGTGAAACACCATTCAGGTGAAATGGTTTAGTCGATTTTAACAGTACCATAAAAATGAACCATAAAATGTTATTTATAAATAAAATTTTATTTACTTTTTCATACTTGATATAGATTATATTTACAAGTAGCTAGTTCACATAAGAACTTTTCAAAGATTGATAAATTATCTATATTTTATCATTCATTCATCTTCTACCGCTTATCCGAACTTCCTCGGGTCACGGGGAGCCTGTGCCTATCTCAGGCGTCATCGGGCATCAAGGCAGGATACACACTGGACGGAGTGCCAACCCATCACAGGGCACACACACACACACTCTCATTCACTCACGCAATCACACACTACGGACAATTTTCCAGAGATGCCAATCAACCTACCATGCATGTCTTTGGACCGGGGGAGGAAACCGGAGTACCCGGAGGAAACCCCCGAGGCACGGGGAGAACATGCTTCACACACACAAGGTGGAGGTGGGAATCGAACCCCGACCCTGGAGGTGTGAGGCGAACGTGCTAACCACTAAGATCACTTAGATCTTCATTCCAAGATCGTAAAAGTATTCGTATTTGAGCCCAAATGGCTGCCACATAAACACACACACTAACTCTTCCACTTTTTTTGTGTTGCCCATTAATTTTCCCCTAATTAAATGGCTAGGCTTAGTTTAATTAGGTCTTTTTGTTTGATTGCGTTCTTCGTCTGTTTGTGTAACCGAAACGATTAAGCCTCATTCGTATAGATTGCACTGACTCATCACCAGTTTTACCAGGTTCACATTAGTGAGACTTATATGTAAATTTCCCCAAAGCAGGCTACAAGCTCTTGTAGAATTCAAAGGTTTTTTCATGCTGGATTTTTTTCTTTCTCTTTTGTTTCGTATCCAGTTAGATCGATGAGGCTCACGAATAATAATAAAAATAATATTCAAGCATAAATCATTAAGAAACAACTATGAGTAAAAGTGATGGAATATAATGGGAAAAGTCTGCTTTACTCTGAGTGCATGAAATGCCACAGGATGTTTTTATCCATAGTGTATTTCTGCTTCTGTTGCCTGCCCTTCCCCCTTTTCAGTGTCCTCTGCGATATCAATTTATAATCTGTCCAGGAGGACACAGTTGTGTCCTTTCTCCATTCCCAACTTGCTTTTTTTTCTTTTTAACACATTTCAGTGTACAGTAGTGAGTGTCTCTTTCTGGTGTATGTGTGTGTGCATGCGTGTGTGTGTGTGTTTTGGTTTGGCATTTGTGCTGAATCCCCCCCCCCTCCCCACGATGTGTGTGTGCTTGTGCTTTACCTTCCAGACATGTGTGAGCGTTCCCTTGTGGACTGCTGGTAAATATTAGATATGTCTGTTTCATTTATAATGGGACTATAAATTAAATATAGAGAGGGAAACAGATGGGAAGAGAAATCTACCTTTTCCCCATTTGGGCTGCGTTCGTCAAGGTCCCTGGGTTTCAGGCTGATGTCAGGTTGTCAGAGTGACATTTCGCCAGGCCTGGAGCAGCGTGCTGGGAATCCGCTGCAGATCTCACTCCAGGTCATTTAGACATGACACCTCTGACGGAGACGGCGAGATAGTTCTTTGTCGCTGCATATGTATTGGTGTGATGGTGTGTCTTAAGGAATAAACTCATACACATCCTATTAACATGCACTCACACATATCAACGGAAATACGTACGCCTATACAGACATATCCACACAACACATTTCTGTGTCCTATCCCACTCTATTCCCAGGGCTAATCAGTCAGTCACACCTCTGGTCTCACCACTGGTGCTTGATGGCGGGATACGTTTGCGGTCTCATAAGTCAGTTGTCTTATAAGGCAGCAGTTTAATATCTTTGAGTTCCATATGAGCTTCGAAGGCCGTATACATCACCACATTGTCAGTTTTCTTTTCTGACATGTACAATCGCTAACCCTAAACTAAATTAGACAAGATGGAATAAATGATCGTTGTGAAAAATAAAAGTAAAAAATACAAAAGTATATAAAGAGTAAATAAATATGCATATAAAGAATTTTGTCAAACACAGGATCCTTAGAATTTCCTCACTTATAGCAAATATTTAAGGGAAATAAATTAGAAAAAAATTGTTCAATCAGAAACATAAGTCTCTATGAGAATTTAAGGATGTTTAGGTTCACTCTCAGGCTCTAAATGGAGTGTTTTATTAAAGCTAATTGACTTGTTTGGTGAAGCAGTTAGTGGATGTTCTTAAAGTTGCTGTTAGGATTGTTGTTAGCATTGAGATATGTTGTGTTTCCAATTTCTGTGTCTAATTCAGAAGTGCATTTTCATTTGTAAAAGGGTTTTAACGGTAGTTTAAAACAGACGGTGGACCTACAAAAGGTTTGTTTTTTTACAGGTGTCTTATGTTCACGTCTTTCCATAGAGCTTTCAGTAGTAAGTACCTTCACGGAAATTTGGACGTAGAACAAAACGTGACAGTAGTGAGGAAAAACAAATGTTGTGACGAAGAACAAGACTCAAAAGAAACCCATCAGTCATTACAGATCTGTTCAGAGATGTGTAAAATATATTATTTATTATTACAGCAGCAACACAAATCTGCAATACTCTGGTTAGATTATATAGAATAGAAGATTTTATTTTGTCACATATACTTTACAGCACAGTGAAGTTATTTCTTCGCATATACCAACTTTGGAGGTTGGAGTCAGAGCACAGCATCAGCTATGATTCAGAGCAGTGAGGGTTAAGGGCCTTGCTCAAGGGCCCAACAGTTGCAGTTCTGAAGCTTGAGCACTGTTTCTCCAATCAGCAACCCAAAGCCTTAAACGCTTGAGCCACCACTTCTCCTATTATCTACTGAAACAAGGGTGATGTGTGGGAAGTGCAAATCTTTAAGGTGTTCATGTTGGACCAAGGGGGGGCACGGTGGCGTAGTGGTTAGCACGTTTGCCTCACACCTCCAGGGTTGGGGGTTCGATTCCCGCCTCCAACTTGTGTGTGTGGAGTTTGCATGTTCTCCCCGTGCCTCGGGGGTTTCCTCCGGGTACTCCGGTTTCCTCCCCCGGTCCAAAGACATGCATGGTAGGTTGATTGGCATCTCTGGAAAAATTGTCCGTAGTGTGTGAGTGCGTGAGTGTGTGTGTGTGCCCTGCGATGGTTTGGCACTCCATCCAGGGTGTATCCTGCCTTGATGCCCGATGACGCCTGAGATAGGCACAGGCTCCCCGTGACCCGAGGTAGTTCGGATAAAGCGGTAGAAAATGAATGAATGAATGAATGTTGGACCAAATACATCCACAGCAGAAGATTAGAGAAGTGCCAAGCAGATAAGATGAATCTGGAGACTGGAAGGAACCACAGCAGAAGACACGTGGCAGGTATTTCGATAAACCTCAGAATACCCTTAAGTAAGATTTATTTTTGCTGCATCAGTCAGATGCTACGTGACTTTTATCTCCTGGATTTCTAAGTGAGTAACAAATCCAAGCGATCTCACACACTATATAGTCATTCACCAGGAAAGAACTCTGACAAAAGAGTGCCTGATCCAAAAATCCCAGAAATAAATGGGAAATGTCTATCATTACTTGTTAAGATGGAACCTGAACAACCGGCTACGATGGTAGATGCACAAATAAGAAAAGAATTGAGAACTAAGAAGAGATAACAACAATAACATACTCAGTATCGGTGTCAGGCTGATAGTAGCAAGAATTGGTTTTAATGTCTGTTAGATAGCAGAAAAAAACAAAGAACCGATTTAATCCGATTCTGTAATAATTGTTAAGTATCAGAATTAGATTTGGGAAAGGTTTTTTGGTAAATGGAAATATTTACATACAAAGACATTTTTTATGCTACAGGATTCTCGTTAGCATGCTAATTCATGAACGGTCAGTTAAATGTTTGTAGGATTTATATGGAATTATTATTAGGAATTTGATCCAAACAAAACAAGCTAAAAGTCACAGCAAGGTCAAGGATCTGAATTTTTATATCTTCAGTAGTTTCCTTCTAGTCTGAAATATATTTGTAAAGGTATTTGTGGCATCCAGGTTAATACCTTGAGGAACTAGCCTTGTTGGCAGTGTTAGCATTCCTGAGTTCTGCTATATGGGTTTTTTGGTTGTGTGATTATTATGTGTAACAACTTTAGTTAAAAAAAAAAAAGCTTAAGAAGTTTGAAGTCTGATGGTTTCTATATTGTTATCAGTACTGGGAGGAAAAAATGACCAAAGTTTTATACCATTCTATCACTTTTTTGTATATTGTCGGTTCTGCAAAGAAAACTGAAGGAATCATAGAAAGAAACAAGTAGTTACTTTGGGGAAGTCGTGACCTAATGGTTAGTGTTTGACTCCTAAACCTAAGGTTGTGGGTTCGAGTCTCGGGCCGGCAATACCACGACTGAGGTGCCCTCGAGCAAGGCACCGAACCCCCACAACTGGTCCCCGGGCGCCGCAGAATAAATGGCTGCCCACTGCTCCGGGTGTGTGTTCACGGTGTGTGTGTGTTCACTGCTGTGTGTGTGCACTTTGGATGGGTTAAATGCAGAGAACGAATTCTGAGTATGGGTCACGTCCCGTCACCACAAACCACTTAAACTTAAGAACCTTCGTTACTGTGCATCAGCAGGAATCTTGCATCTTGATATCTCACTGGTTCTTTATTGTTTATGTTTTGCTCCCACTGTATGATTTATTGTGAGAATTTCCAACACGATTAAAGAGTCTGTGAGAAAAATTATGGCTAATAATCACGCATTTTGCATCATGAAATCTGAGCATTTTGACCTGTTCTGCATCCACAGTCGTTTTGTCTCCTGCTTTCTCTAAGTTCCTAATTGATTCGGCTAAATGATTCATTGATAGCAGCTTTTCCTAAGCAGCGAAGTAGAGCCTTCTTCATCACAAACCAACATGGCAGAGAAAACAAGTAGCATCTTTGTGCCTTCATGTGTGTCTGGGTCTCCTTGGAAATCTCAGATCTCACACATTTACACTACAGCGTACTCACAATGACACACATCCTCCCTTTCCCGTTTCGTGCAACAGCATACTCGCTCAGACATGCACGTATTATAGCGCACACACACACACACCTTTCTCCGGGGGAGTCCCCGTACGCGCATGTGTCTGTGTGTGTGTGTGTAGGCAGTCTGCAGAAATAGAAGTATGCCTTCTTCCATTGCCTTGTTTTGTCATTCAGGTAAATCCTGTCATGCATTCTATTTTCTTCGGCTGAAAACAGAGAGGCTGTTCGTCATGGCAGCCGAGTGATCGGAGAGCGGTCAGATCGCAATGGAGCACATGCACTCTGGAAATGACTGACAAAACAAATACACAGCAGAAATCTCTCCTGTTCGATTCGACCTTTAAACCTGTGCTTTTTTCACGTCACAATTTAACCAACACACATGCTTTTCACATTCATTAAATATAAATTAAACTCTTTACTATGAACTGGATCATTCGATGGTGAAAAATATTGTATCTATGAAAATGAGTTACAAGGTTGTTATATTTATTATTTTATATATATATATATATATATATATATATATATATATATATATATATATATATATATATATATATATATATATATATTAAATAGAATTATCTAATACACAATATGTGTTTAATTTTATTCCATTTGAATTCCATCAGGAAATCAATGACACTGATGTAATGATTTAGAAATCTGAACCTCAAGCCTCCACCCAGTGTGTGTGTGTGTTGCATTATTTGTGGAATATTAATATTAAATATTTCATGCAGGGGGCGCGATGGCTTAGTGGTTAGCACGTTCGCCTCATACCTCCAGGGTTGGGGGTTCGATTCCCACCTCCACCTAGTGTGTGTGGAGTTTGCATGTTCTCCCCGTGCCTCGGGGGTTTCCTCCGGGTACTCCGGTTTCCTCCCCCGGTCCAAAGACATGCATGGTAGGTTGATTGGCATCTCTGGGAAATTGTCCATAGTGAATGAGTTCAATTCAATTCAAGTTTATTTGTATAGCGCTTTTTACAATGGACATTGTCTCAAAGCAGCTTTACAGAACGTAAACATAGAACAGAAGATAAGCATAAGGAATAATATAGAGAATTATTATAATAAAAATTCAAAATTCAAAATATATATATAGTTCACAGTGTGTGTGTACGTGTGTATGTATATGTGTTTATCCCCAATGAGCAAGTCTGAGGTGACTCAGGCAGCAGTGGCAAGGAAAAACTCCCTTAGATTGATAAAGGAAGAAACCTTGAGAGGAACCAGACTCAAAGGGGAACCTCATCCTCATATGGGTGACACTAGATGGTGTGATTCCAAATATACAATCAGACAAATGTTGTATTGGTGTAGGGATCACATGGCGTTCAGATCTCCTCTTAGTATCACAGAGTCCAACTGGAGCTGGTAGAGTGTGTGTGTGTTGGCGCTCCGTCCAGGGTGTATCCTGCCTTGATGCCCGATGGCGCCTGAGATGGGCACAGGCTCCCCGTGACCCGAGGTAGTTCGGATAAGTGGTAGAAGATGGATGAGTGAGTGAGTGAGTGAGTGAGTGAGTGAGAATATTTCATGCGGTGAATGTGTTCAGGTTAGACGGTTGAGTGAATGTTGTGGGGTTAAAAAGGGAGGGACTGTTGTATAAAAAAGAGGTGTTTTTGAAGTATTTTAATGTTCACACACTCTACCTGCATTTAAAATGTATTTTAGCTTTAGTTTACATTCTCTCTCTCTCTCTCTCTCTCTCTCTCTCTCTCTCTCTCTCTCTCTCTCTCTCTCTCCCTCTCTCTCTCTCTCGTTCTCTCTCTGTCTTACACTCTTGTTTTCTCACCTTCTCCTTCCTGCTCTACTTTCTAATTTCACATGTGGATCACAGGTTGCATTTTTTTTTCTATCTCATTCCATCTGTCTTGTGGTACCACTTTCCCACCTCTCTCTGTCACTGACCCTGTATCTCTCTCCCTCTTTTCGTCTCTTCCCCTGTAACACATTATCCCATATCTCTCTTTGTTTCTCTTGTCTCTCATATCCTGTCCTCTCTCTCGATGACCCGGCGGATCAGCTCGGCTGAGAGGGATAGAGACGTGTTTTTTTTTCACAGTGCTCCCTCCATTTGCTGATTACATCACCTGCTGGGGAAGATAATGGTCATCCACTGAGACAAGAGATGATACACAAACACGTGCATTTCTACACGCTTATTCTCCGTTCTTCTCACATGCTTTTTTGATTGATGTTAAAATCTACTCACGACACAGAAAAAAAAGCAAATAGTAAACGGCTTACATGTAATTACTCCATTCTTCTAGGAAGGCTTTCCACTAGATGTTGCAGCAAGGCTGTTGGGATTTGTGTTCATTCAGCTACCAGAGCATTAGTGAGATATCTGGGGCTCTGATGTCAGGTGATGAGGTCTGGGGTTCAGTCGGTGTTCCAATTCATCCTAAAGGTGTTCAGTCAGGTTAAGTCAAAGTCAGGGCTCTGTGCAGGACACTCAAGATCTTCCACTCTAACCTTACCAGACTAACCTTGTCTTACGTAATGGAGCTCAAGGGCATTGTCAAGCTGGAGCAGGTTTGTGCATCGTAGTTTCAGGGAAGGGAACCTGTAATGCTACAGCATACATAGACATTTTGTACAATTGTAGGCTTCCAAGTTTGTGGAAGAACAGTTTGGGGATGAACCACAAATAGGTGTGATGGTCAGGTGTCGACAAACATATTGCAATAAAATATATTAGATGAAATCTGGTAAAGTGTATGTTATATGTAGACATTTGATAAACATGGTGTTTGAGAATGATACAGCAAAAGTACACACACACACACACACACACACACACACAATGAGTTTCACTGGGTTAGAAAAGCTACACCTTAGAGGACTAATTCATACAGGCATGTTACACTGTTACCGTCTAATCCAACACGGCATCGGCTCTGTTTCTTCACCTCCCTGACTTCCTTCTTTCCTTCCTCCCTTCTGTCTCGACTAGTCTCTAATGTGACATGAGGCATTATTTAGAGGCAGATGGCACATCAGCACATCTGAAGAGGATTCCGCAAACAAACAACAGCCCAGCAAGCAAACAACTGACAAGAGCAAGAAAATGCATTATTCAATATTATAAAGGAGGGGGTGTTGTGTTCATAATTTATATTCATAAATGATCACATCAGTCACTTAGACATTCATATTCACAGAGAGAGTAAACACACACACAAACACACACACACACACACACTCTGCCCTCATTCAGTCAGGGAAGGGTAGAGTGACGGGGAGCGCCTTCCTGTCTGTACACCTTTTAATGACAGACGACCTTTCTAGGGGCCATTTCATATCTCTCTCTCTCTCTCTCTCTCTCTCTCTCTCTCTCTCTCGTCTGCATCCATTCCTCCTTCTGTAACTCCACCTCACCTCACTAGTATCCATGATGCTGGAAAGTATATGTGTGTGTGTGTGTGTGTGTGTGTGTGTGTGTGTGTGTGTGTGATTGTGATTGTCTGTGTGTGTGAGAGAGACTTATCATGTAGCTAGGAGCTCTCAGAAGGTGAAAACATGTCACAGATGTCCTCTGAAGGCTCTCAGAGAAACACGGCTGCGTCTCTGCGCTACTATCTGTGTGTCTCTGCACTGGAGCGCTGAAATGTCAAAGAGTCTGTCCAGAGACGGAACATGACCAGATGCTGTGTGTGTGTGTGCATGTGTGTGTGTGTGTGTGGTTTGTAAATCCTCCACTTTCTACCTGCACCAGGGTCTGGAAGTCAGAGTCCGCTGCCGATCTCAGTTTTTATTTCATTACTCTTATCGAATCTTTCTCTATCTTTGTTCTTCACTAGTATAAATCAAGGCTGAGTTTTCTTATTGACATTCAAAGCAGTGAGCATTTTCTTTCCCTCAAGTGATTAGGGACCCCAATTAAATAATATAACTCAAGCACCTTCTTTTATTAATATCGTTTTTTTCTCCAATTCGCTGTTGAAATTAAGCTACATTGAGATGGCGCTAGAGAGAAAAAAAAAACAAAAAGGCTTTACCTAGACTCTAACATCTCTTCATAAGCAATTTATCCATAACAAAGGGAATCACATCTAATCCACAAGTACACGTTATCTTGAAATCTAATCAATAAAATACTTCAAAGCCCTTATTATTTTTGTGTTGATTTGCGACTCTATTTAACATCAGCTTTTTTCCGTTATTTTTCTTACATTATATAAGTATATTTGAATGTCTTCATTCCATTAGCACATTTTTTTGCTAATTCTATGCTATAAAAAAATAAATAATGAATACATAATAAATAATAAATGTAACTTACAACGTTGTTAATCATTTAAGAGCAAAATCCTTATAAAATATCTTATTAGATTCGATATTAAAAATGAATTAAAATCAGTGCCTGTGTGAACATGCTAATGCTAAATAGCCAGCGACTATTAGCGATTGCTAAATTGTTTGTTATTCTGGTATTTTTTTGTGACTATTTAGTTATAATCAACATCCTTCCTTTTAGCACTTTTTTGTAATAGCTCTGTAATCTTTTCTGTGCTCTTTCTGCTACTTGTGCAGGTTGTGATGCTTTATCGTCATCAGACTCTGTGGTGTTAGCAATAAGGCCATTCTTGACTTTCTCCACCATCCGGTTGCATTTTTGGCTTCGGCCTTCTCAGGTTCAGACATTTTGTGGCTCGACATGAGTGTGAAAGCACTGCACTATAATGAAGCAGGCTGAGCTGAGGTAATCCAGGGGAAATTACAGGCTAACAAGGTGCTTTCAGACAGCTTCCTATGGAACCGTAACACAGTTCTCTATAAATTCTCAAATCATCAGTATGAACTTAAATTATATATAACAGTCTGAACAATTTCAACATTCTACATCATTATATATAACCTGAAGTTTTTAAGCATCAGATATCAGGAACACATTAATATTAAACATTTGGCAGGCTCCATCTATCACTAATTACAGCTAATAACATGTATATTGTTTCACCTTTGCATTTATTTGAAATTAGTAAAAGAGAACTTAAATGAAAAAAGTCAAATCACAGGTTTGCTAATAACTGTAATACATTTTAATACTAGTAACTATAATACTTTACATAATAAAGGTATACTAACACTACCAATAATTATTATTATTATTTTATTTATTTATTTATTTATTTTTTCTTTTGTATACTTTGTATTGTAAAGCTCTTTCAAATGTATTAAAGATGCTTTTCTTCTACGACTTCATTTTCTTCATTTTCTTTTTTATCTTCTGCTTCTTCTTCTTTATATATATATATATATATATATATATATATATATATATATATATATATATATATATATATATATATATTTCATTTTTGACCCCCTTTTGTTTCTTACTTTTTTGTACTTCATATTGTGAAGGACTTTGTATTAAAGATGCTTTTTTTTCTTCTTCTTCTTCTTCTTCTTCTTCTTCTTCTTCTTCTTCTTCCTTTTCTTCTTCCTCTTCTTTTTCTTCTTCTTCTTATCATCCATTTGAAAGCTGTTATACAGTAAATAATTCCACCACAGTAAGATCCCAGGTGTTTAATCTCTAATTCCAACATCTTCCTTTTCTGTTTGTTCCCCATCTCCATTTTCCCTCCGCTTTTAATCTTTCCCTACATCATTTCAGCTCTGCTGCTTGTCCTCTGAATAGAGAGACACCTCCATGCTTCTTTTGAGTCAGACGACATTGCCTTTTATTGAAAAAATGCAAAGCGCATGTAATACCAAGCGTGAGGTTGTGTGCCTTGGTATGCTTCCCTTTACCCTGTGATATTCACACACACACACAGACACACACACACACACACACACACACACACACACATGCATACACTGCTGTATTTATAGAACAATGTTCTTCCATGTCAGACTTCCAATGCATTATAAAACAGCGAATGGATCGTTGCATACTTTGGACGAAGTGACCTCCATTAAGAAGCAATATTAGATGAGGAGAGGACAGACCTGATAGACACACACACACACACACACACACACACATAGAGAGAGATAAAGAGACGCACATGATCATAAAGTCCCTGGTGACGCACAACTCTGTTTGTGGAGCTGTAGATTAGCATCGAGTACACGACTGCACACCAAAACAAATAATGTGTACAAAGATAATATAATTACGAATACCTATTCTATCAGGAGATACATTTCTTCAACACTATGCACTTACAACAAGCCTACAACTGTACAATAAATAAACTACTTGAGTCATTTCTCCTAAAATCCTAAATCACCTTAATTACAGACTATATAAAGAACGTTAACATTAGCTGGCTAGATAATCTGCTAGGCTAATAGCTTGATAGTTTCCTCAGCTAGCCATGTTGCTCTAGAAATCTAGCAAATATGCTCCATACATGTTGTTCTTAGCATTTACCTAAAGCCTATATAACTAGCAGTACTTTACGTCTATCTATCTTTAAACATTCTACCAAACACGGAATTTCTTCTAAACACTAATCTAGTAAATACTACAAAGTGATAAAAACATTTGGCTAGCTAGTAAAGCTCACACAGCTAGCTAATGGCTTGTGAGTGCAGATTTCTCTGGGTTGGATGTTGAGCTGTAAAATGCCCCATGATATCTCCACAGGGTTTGGCTCACAGAATTTGTAGATAATTATCACGCTGTTTCTTTTAAAGCATTTAAAAACTGAAGATGCAGCACCTGATTAACATCTTTCTCTACTTTGTCAGACATTGATAGTAAGGATTCGGTCAAAAAATATATAAATACTGTCAGGAAACTGACAAATTGTTTAAATTGGCACAATTGCAGGATTGTTTTAACTTACCCCAAATCTAGTCAATCAGCAAGGCATCATCTTCAATTATGTTAACACATAATAGAAATCCTTTCCCTTAAATACATGCTTGAATCTTTCTATATTTTTAAAAGCGCTGTACAAATAACATCGAATTGAATTGAATTATATATTACAGTTGTCAATTTTTCTAATGTTGTATTGTTCTAGTCTGTTTTTGTTAATTGGACATTGAGTTATACAGACAATAAAATAAAAAAAAAAATCAAATAAAAAAATATTAAAGTACGATAGCATTGCGCTAACTGCTAAGACACTGTTTATTTGTATAGACGATATACCTAGATGTCAGTTTGTGTCACGTGGTTTGTATGCAAGTCAATAAACGACTTTGAAATGGTTTTGAGTGACTTCCTGTAATGGTTAATTGCATTTTAATAAAAATGAAAATGAAAAACTCTGGCAAGATTAATGGAATGTTTCTGTAACAACGTAGCTTCCACTTTTGTACTCTGGGCTACAAAAGTCTAGCTCTACCTCTTTATCAGACTTACAGCTAGAAAGGAGAGTAGCAGACTTATCCTTTAGCTCAGACAGACGTGTCTGCCAAACATCTGCGACAGTCGAGAGCCAAGCGTGATGTGCAGAGAAATGAAGGGAATGGCTCGGACTGACGGCACATCCATTACGACTTATCAAGGCCCTTCCCCAGCACCAGGCCTGCTTGTGTGTGTAATCTCAGTTCCCAGGGTTTGTGACATCGGCCAATGTGGGGGGAACATCGAGATTGGAAGAACAAATGTCATTAGCGCCAAGCAGGGGCGTAATCTTCCCGAAGTGTCTACCATCCTCTCGGGTTTTAAATCTCAACAAGAGCGAATGGTGTCAGGAACGTGAAGCTAAATATACCGCGAGCCGACAGGCACCCATAACAGTGGATACCCTGCTTACTTTGAAGAATTCCAATTACTGTCAGTGCTTCAAATGTGTGTAAAATGTGTGTGTGCGTGTGCTTGTGCTAATCCATCCATAACGTAGCCCAAGCATCTCAGGCAGCTGTGTATGTAATTTCCCCTGTAATTAGTGTTTATTCAGTGTAGCTTGATTTGTCCACAAAAAGCTGAAAGTTCTTCCAGAAAATAGAGGAGTGAATGTTTGGATTCAAATGCCAAATTAGTGTGTGTGTGTGTGTGTGTGTGTGTGCTTTAGGGTCTGTTTTTAATTCTTGGTCCCCACAAAGATTTTGAATTTCTGTGGACATTTGGCCGGTCCCCATGAGGCGACTTTTTTACTTTTATTTACTTATTTATTCATTTATAAATTCTGCAGCTTTTATTTAAAAAACAAAATAAAAGAGTCAACAGGTTTTGTAGATTTAGGTGTAGGCATAGCATTAATAATTCTCCATCAATAATTATATCGGTGGAAGGTCCTCAGTAAGATAAACTTGAGTGTGTTTGGTATTTTAGGGTCTGTTTTAAGTCTTGCTCCCCACAAAGATTTTGATCTTATGGGGACATTTGGCCGGTCCCCATGAGGAAACTTTATTTATTTATTTATGAAAAGAGAATAAATGTTTCTGTTTAGTTACTAAGGTTAAGGTTAGATGTACAGTAGGTGCAGTCTATGTAGGTGACATTGCACTAATTTTGCTCCATCAATAATTATGTCCGTGGAGGGTCCTCAGTAAGATAAACCTCTGTGTGTGTGTGTGTGTGTGTGTGTGCGTGTGTGTGTGTGTGAGGAATTGGTTGGTTTTCAGCTGCCAAGATTTTTTTACAGGCAGTTCTAAACTTAGCAGGGTAAATCACCTGTTCACAATGCTGACCTTCTCTCTCTAATCTATAGCGCAGTAAGAATATATCACCCCACTACACAATGCAGCCAATCTGGATTTAATTACCGACTGGCCCCAGAGGGCAATTTATAACATGCACACACACACACAAGTACACAAACCATTGGGATGAAGGAGAGCATGCGTAGGTGGAAGGTTACAAAAAACTGACTTGGTTTTTTTGCATCCTCCCAGGAAATCTGCTTTGGGAATCCAGACTCCTCAAGGATCTGCCCCAAATGATAGAATTGCTGTCTAGATATTTTTCATACAATATTTATCCACACTCCCAAGTGGCATGTTGTTTTTTTTGCTAGACGATTATTTGTTTCGGCTAATATGAACTGCTGTGCTTGATAGTCTGGGAAATCAAATCAATCAAATCAAATCAAATCAAATTTTATTTGTCACATACACATACATAGTGTACAGAGTACGACATGCAGTGAAATTCTTTTTTCGTAAAAAGGAATGGAATCAAGGATAAAAATAAAACCAAAAGGAGGTAGATAAATAAAAAGTATAAACTATATAAAAACTATCTAAAATATATGTATATACATAAATGCGTATGGTTTTAGTGATTGTCCTAAAAGTGTCCATTTGCAGTATGGTGTGTATAAGGTGGCACTGTGCTGTACAAGTCCAGAGTTAATGTGTCATAGTGCAAAAAAAAAGGTGAAGATGGTGGAAGAGGTCTAGTACTAGATCCTGGGTGTTTCCTGGTTTAAACTTCGAATGGCCTGCGGGAAGGAGATTCTCGTCATTCTCTCTGTGTTTGCTTCCAAGGAGCGGAAGTGTTTCCCTGAACGCAGCAAAGAAAAGAGTCCATTGTTGGGATGGCTGAGATCCTTTACAATCTTCATGGCCATGGTCCGGCACGGCGTGCTGGAGATGTCCTGTCGCTGTTGTTGAATTCTTTGGCTGAACAATTTTTTTGGATTTGACATTGAGTTTGACATTTTTTTTTTTTTAATAACTAGTATTATGCTTGGTATCTTGACAAACGGCCAAAAATATATAAAAAAAAGAACTTTTATTTAGGTTACTTTCTAACCCCGTATTGGCATCTGCCTGCAAATATTATGTCAGCTCATTTGGACAAATTTCAGTTTCCCTAAAGCAGGTTTATCTAAAACTTTGATCATTATATTTTCACAGTTAATGTCAAGGTTCGATCCAGTTTTTTTCATAGCTTCACTAAAAAAATAAAGGTACCCGAAAGAACCTAAAGGTTTTTGCATTGAAGCCTTAGAAGAACCATTTTTTTTGTTCTATACAGAACATACTGTAAGTGCAGTAAATGCTTCTTCAAAAAAAGTTCTTTCTTAGTCGCATACACTTCTCAGAAGAACCTTTTTTGCTCATCCATGGATGTTTCTGTTGTACAAAAGCTAATTAGGAGCCTTTCATTTTAAGAGTGTACATACACTAGTGTAGCTAAATGGACACAAGACTAATAAATTCAGTTTGGAATCAGATAGCAGCTTTAGAAATGAAATGAAATGAAATCCAAGTGAGAGGTTTCTGGGGTTATTTTAAAATGCTAGAATTTTACTTATGGTTGAGGTTCATACATTTCACTCATATGAGATTGTTGAACATCCCATATCAGATGTAATATCTTCCACTCTCCTGGGAAGGATTGTAGAACACGGCTAAGGGGAAATTGTAATGCTATGACACACAAAGTCATTCTATACAACTGGGTCCTTTCAACATTGTGGCACTAGTTTGGAGATGAACGATATATAGGTGTGATAATCAGGTGTCCACAAATCTTTAATGTATTTTGTAGCATATTTCAGTTCAGACATGCTTTAAGAATTATTTTAGTAGAAAATTTCCCAAAGGTTTTCCTAACCACACAAACCACATATTTTTGCTCAGCTGCTGTATGAACAAACTTGACCATTTGACATCAGCACGGTGTCTCTGGGTCCAAATTGATTGTATGACATCACTATGATATCCGTGGGTCAACTGTGGGAAGGGTGATGTGTTATTTGATCGGAAAAACACCAAAACGAACATGTAATACCACCAGAGCCTCACTGAGTCAACAAGAGCTAGAGATGGTAAAAGATAGTTAAAGGTAAAGAGTGTCCCTGGGGCAACCTGGGAATCCAGTGGGGTCCTTGTGCTAAATTTGATTAGCCACTTACCAATGTGATTATTTGGCATTGTTACAATGTCCCTGAATGAATCGATGAAGAGCTTGTTCTATTTAAAAAGCAAAGCACTATTTCGTTGATGTTGGTCAGTTAGAGAAGATCTTCCATTAGATTTATGTGCTGTCACCAGCTAGTCAACAAATGAATAACTAAATACATAAAATGGCCCTGTGGTCAACCCAAGAAACATTTATAAAAGTTATGATACATTTTATAATTACCAATAACTAAACTCTGGCCTTGATCCCGGTATTCCAGGTATACTTCGAAAAAATCAGGACATGTGGTTAGACTCCTTCCTCCAATCTTACACTCTGATTATGTCCAGAACAGCTCGATGACTTCAGGGTTGTATGATAGGGAAGCCATTTCCATTCCATACATGACTGCATCACTTCCCACTGAGTACCTTTGATGGCTTTGTGTTGTATTGCTGGAATGTAAAGTGGCCCCAGTTGCACACTGTCTGTCCGGAAGCGGTGGCATGGTTGGAGTATGGATTGGTAACTACAGTATTCCTGTTTACGATTCCTACCACTTGATGGTGATGACCAACATAAGGACAAACATGACCTTTACAATACTGTATAGTCAAAATCTTTCTTAAGTGTTTCTTTGCTAGTTAAAGAACAATGAGATTTTAGTTTCAGAAAAATTCTTCAACATAAAACCTCTACAAGTCTACATCAACTTACTTTGGTGTATTATATGAATTCTCCAGTTTGACCACAAAACATCGTCCACTTCTCTTTTTCCAGTTCTCTTTCCCCTGTTTTTCACTCGCTGTAACCATTTCTTTTTTGTGTAGTTCTATTAGGAGAGGCTTTGTTTTTCGACATCCTGCCCATCAACCCTGCATTTTCTAAGCTTTTTGGACATGGTAGCTAATGAGACTGGCACCTGGCATGTACTTTTTTAAGCTCTGGTGTCGGGTGAGGACAGGTTTAAGAGAGATTACAAAAGTGGGACAGTTTAATGTGTTTGTCCTCCTGAATAGTGGTACTTTTTGACCTCCCACTTTTCTTTCGAGCTAGCGCTAAACGATTTTCATGATTAATTTGGGTAAATCGGAGGAATATTGTTATCGAGATGTTAAGATATGCATCATTATATTTTTATATTAAAAAACCTGAAGGAAAAACAAATCCTTCTAAAATTTAAAAACGTCCCATGTAGCTTGCACTGCTACCAAATGCTTCACTTTTAGATTAAGAAAAAAAAAAAAGATAGAGACAGGCAGCAATGGCAGGTCGAAATATTACGTCAGAGATATGGAAATAATACAAATGAAAAGGTTTCTGTGAAAAACATTGAAAAAAGGGTAATTTTCTTTATTTAATTTACAGTTTCTAACTTTTACATGAGATCTTGTGTATTTATTTTAGATTTTTAACCTATAATCAAGACAATTTCTTCATGTGAAAGCAATAAAATTAAGTAATCAGCCTTAAATGTTTTATTATGTATGTTTATTATTTAATTGTATGAAAAAATAGTGTGTATTTAATCAATAATTAAATAATAATAATTAAAATGATATAAATAGTAAACCATAATTATATAAATATTTGTGAAATTATGATTTTTTTTTTTAAATGTACTTTAACACCTTCTTGTGTGAAAAAAATGTAGTTCCAGGTTTTTTCATGTTATTTTACATTACATTAGTACAGTTTAATGCAGACTACACCAAGTTGTTCTCACATGTGTTGGAATTCTGTTGAGAAAGAAGGGATCGGTAAGTTGTGAAAAATAGTAAAAGCACAATCTTTATTAAATAAAGCAATTAATGAATCAATTGTGCAATATTTCATTCAGATTATTCAAAAACAAAAAAAATGTAAATTGTAATCAGGAAACAGTCATAGATTTTAAACAAATTATGGTTGTTTTTTTTTTTTTTATCTACCAGCCATAGTTAGAGCTACTTTTATAAATTTCTCTAGATGAAAGCAGTAAACATTTGTTTTCTACCTAATGTTACCTTTCAAGTTTCTTGCTAGTATCCCTTTTTAATTCTTCGGATGGTTAACAGAACCCTTTTCTGAAATGTAAACCATCTGTTGTAATTTTCCATGTAGAACAATTTAAATTTCTAAATTCAGGATCATATTTTTAATCAATTGATTCTTTCAATCAATCTTCAGAGTCATATATTTCTTGATATATTTTTAATTCACTTTGCAGTGTACTTAGTTTTTATGGCAAAGTTACTGTGGGGTCATTAATTGCTTGGGCTTTGGGAAATAACAAGCCAAACCATTACTTTTTGAAATCTATGAGAGTGCGATCTTGTCAGATACATTATAATGAGTTGTACTTAACGCTAATCCATTAGCAAGACTGTTTAATCGCATCCTTTTTTTTTCTCTCTCTCTCTCATTGTTAACAATTGCTTAGATAATTATATTTACCAAGTATGAGAAGTTAATAAAAGCTGTACTATGGAAAGCTCATATGTAGGAAATTACTTGTGTGATTTGTAAGAATTACAAATATAATTAGTTCAGGCGATTTGTGCAGGAAAGGAATGATGGTATAATGAAGGAACCAAAAGCTTTTGTGCTTTGTGTTGGGTTTAATATTAATATGTCATTAATTAAAAGTCATTCATATTCAGTTGTTCATATTCAGGATGTTGTGTGGTCATGGATCAATTGAAAGCTTGAGAAATTGCAGCTAGCTAGTTACGGTTATTTTCATGCTAGCTAGCTTAGCATTGAGTACGGTACCTTTGATTTAATAACTGTTATCAGTTTGCGCTTTATGCATAAGCCTTAATGTTTTTAAAAGTATAAGTATATAAAAACATTGGTTTATTAAAGCTGTTCGTGTTTGGGTAGTTTGCATGGATCAACATTATTTTCCTTGTCTTGAAATCGTTAATAAATGGTTAAAATCTACACAATGTACTGAATAGTAATTATACTGTATGTACTGTACTGTTATTAAAACATGTTCTTGTTTTTTTCTGCAAATCTTAAAAAAAAATACATGGTGACTCCAAGCTTTGCAGAGTTGCGATTTAACTTTGCTTTTCTTCTTTCTCTTCTTGCCTTTCGTCCCACGGTTGTTCCATCCTCTGCTGTCATGCCCTCTGTCCTGTTCAGGTTCTACTGGGATCTCACTATGTTGTTGCTGATGGTGGGAAACTTGATCATCATTCCCGTTGGCATCACCTTCTTCAAAGACGAGCACACTCCTCCCTGGATCGTCTTCAACGTCGTCTCGGACACCTTCTTCCTCATGGACCTGGTGCTCAACTTCCGCACGGGCATTGTCAAGGAGGACAACACAGAGATTATTCTGGACCCACAGCAGATAAAGATTAAATATCTGCGCTCATGGTTTGTTGTGGACTTCATCTCCTCTATCCCAGTGGACTACATCTTCCTTATTGTAGAGACGCGGATCGATTCGGATTTCTACAAGACAGCGCGTGCGCTCAGGATTGTCCGTTTCACAAAGATACTCAGTCTGTTGCGTCTACTGAGGCTGTCCAGACTCATACGCTACATTCATCAATGGGAAGAGGTATGACATTTTAACTACTTTAAAAGTGGATAAAGCTTCAGCATTATGAAGTTATTGAACTTACATCTAAATTCAGAATATCAGAAACATAACGAAAAATAAACCTCAAAACTCCTCCATAAGTATTCACCCCCTTTAAACTGATTACATTATTTTCACACATATTCACATGTACTTATACACATACACATCCACTATATAAGATGAGTCTACACAAAATAAGCCAACATATAGGGTAGCTCTGGAGGAAAATTCTATAATGTTTACAGTTTTAAAAAAAAACCACATAATTACTAACCCCATGTTTTCAATCTTTTTAAAATCGTGACACGGTTCTCATTTTCTTGTCTATATTCCGTACTGTGCTATAATCTCTCATGTCTTGAGTTAGCACCTATTTACTGTGGTTGGTGCTTTGCTGTAGTAGATCTTGCCAGACAGGTTAACGAGGCATGATATTAAATAAAGAGGAGGATTTTAAAGCCTACTTCTTCCAGCAGTTTGATCCTGATCATGGCTTAGTGCTCTCCCCGTGTACGTGTGGGTTTCCTCTGGATTCCCTGGTTTCGGAATAGGTGGATTGGCCACTCTAAATTGTTCCTAGGTGTGAATGTGTGTACGTGTATCTGTGTGTGAGTCTATCCAAGGTGTATTCTTGCCTCACGCCCTGTGTTCCCTGTGATAGGCTCTAGATCCACCACGACCCTGACCGGGATAAAGTGCTTACTGAAGATGAATGAAGACAGGAAGTAAAGTCTAAAATAGATTAAAGTGAGCATTACAGTTGGCCTTTGGCTGTGATCCAATTGTCCCTCAGAACAAAGTACACTTCAGTGAGTGGACCAGAGACTAAAAAGTCTTGGAATGGAGGTTATCACCACCGTTGCTCTCCTCTTTTCCCTCTATGCTTCTCACACACATGCAGTGCTGTAAAATGCTCAGTTCAACTCCGAACGGAAGGATATTTGCCATGGTATTTGAGACCTCTATATTTATTATATTGAACAACGCACCCTTTTAATGACATCCATCCTTTAACAAAAGAGATGGGCTGTTATACTGAGTAATACTTTTACATAAATATATGCAGCTTATATATCAGTTCGGGAAGATAAACAAAAATTTTCAGATGGAGCCTGCTAAGATTAGCTCATAATTCTGCCTTCCTTTCCTCCTGCAGGGACTGTGGGAGTGTAATTAAAGCAATAATTAGAAATGTTCCCACATCTCGAGGTGAATCCTTGAGCAGAGTCTCGGAGGTGCGGAGTGCGAAGTGAAACCTCGCTTCCCAGCTGGGGCTTCATTTAGTCAGGACACACTCTGCTTTGAGACGTTCTAGTTCGAATCAGTTCTCATTAAAACGGTACATTACATATCATTAATAAGGGGAAATCTTTCTGAAAGTGATTGAGCTTTTTCACATATTTCACATCATACTGTATTTCACAATGTGAATGATGCAGAGTGATGAGGAGGATGAACATATTTGAGGGGAAGGGGATGGAAGCTAATTAGCAGTGTTAGCTATATATATATATATATATGTACGTTTTCAACCATCTAAAGAGAATTAAAATGAATCAAAAACAATGTTCATTCATTCATTCATCTTCTACCGCTTATCCGAACTACCTCGGGTCACGGGGAGCCTGTGCCTATCTCAGGCGTCATCGGGCATCAAGGCAGGATACACCCTGGACGGAGTGCCAACCCATCGCAGGGCACACACACACACTCTCATTCACTCACGCAATCAGACACTACGGACAATTTTACAGAGATGCCAATCAACCTACCATGCATGTCTTTGGACCGGGAGAGGAAACCGGAGTACCCGGAGGAAACCCCCGAGGCACGGGGAGAACATGCAAACTCCACACACACAAGGCGGAGGCGGGAATCGAACCCCCAACCCTGGAGGTGTGAGGCAAACGTGCTAACCACTAAGCCACCGTGCCCCCCCAACAACAACAATGTTTTTCTTGTTAATTTTCCTGTTGCCTGAGAGGGAGCTTTCTTTACTAGAGAAAAGCCCCAAAATATGTCCCATTAGTATGCTGCATTATACTCTGTTAGCATTGATAGCTCTGTGACAGTGTGACAGGTACAGGTGAGATATTTAGATCAGTCTGTACTATATAACCATATACTAATCAGCATTTAGAGGATGTCAACTAATCAGTCATCAGCTTAGAGATGCTACTGTACCTTAATGCTAGACTTGGACATACTGTAGTGGTTCAGCCCTTATTACCCTCAAACTGGTGTTCTATTCCTCCAGCAGAATAAACATCACATTACAGGACATTTTGATTCAGTATAAACAAATGGTTACTTTTATTGTTGCAAGTCTGATCGAAAATGAGTCAGGACTCTGTTTAGCTTTCAGTGCGAGACGTTCGTTTTTTCCTCTTTTGGATAACCTTACACAGAATTATAGTGGCTGAAGATAAACACCTTCAGATTTTAGCTTCTTGGGTAATCTCAGATAGCAGAAATGGGTTTAATATCACCATTTACTTTGAATCCTTTGTGTGAAATAAAAGAAAAAAAATCTCCGGATGCTGCTGTAGACTTAGTGTCCTCTGTCCAAAGTTGTAAGGAAGGCTTTGTTTGATAGGCTTCCATGCTGTGCACTTTAATTTTCATAATGAATGATTTAATAGCTATTTATATGATGCTATTTGCCTTAAAAACAACTAAAGGGACATTTTTGGTTGACTGAATGATTTATAATTTGTGATATGGATAAAAATATTTATGCAATATAAATGCATCTTTTCATGACAGGACTGTGGCATACCTTATAGAGAAGTACATCCTTTTATAAATACAAGTTCCTCATCTTCATTTTAGTTTAGTTCTGTAGCAAGCTCTATTAAAACAGCTACATTTACCAGACACCCTTATCCAGAGTAACTTACATTTTATACAGCTGAGGGTTAAGAGCCTTGCTCAGGGGCCCAGCAGGAGCAAGTCAGTGGGCCTGGGATTCAAACTCATGAACTTCTGATCAGTAGTTCAACACCTTAACCACTAGGCTACCACATCCCTTCTGGTCTTGTATTTATCTGTATAACCATATACTCAAATACTCAAATATTTGAAGACCAATATCAAAAATTAATAGACATGAAACCCTTAAAGTCTGAGATCGGTTAATGAAGGTGAAGCTGAGAATCAAAATATATTTTTTTTCTCAAGGTTACATTGACCTCTGTGACTCAAAATTATTATAATTCATAAAATATATATGCACAGATTTTAAAAGGACTAAATTCAATCAAAGTTTGGTGTTCGGGGTGATAATCATACATCATTTCTGTTTGATGATGTAAAAGTTTTTTTTTTTTTTTTTTTTTTTTTTTTTTTGCTAAGCAACAGTGCCAATCATGACCTCATCTCACCCGGTCTGCTCCAGATGCTCTAGACACCAAACAAGGAATGGCTTAACTGGTCATGCTACCAACTAGAGCTGGAAGATGGTGGGCAGCAATGTGACAGGGATAAGAGTGACAGAGATAAAATACTCCTAAGTGCTACACAGTAAGCATCACACTGAGGAGGGCTGCCACGCTGCCCCTTCACTCTGACAGCTGGTTCACTGTAGCTGTCATATTTCACCGCGGCTAAAAATAAGACGTTGCCCGGATGTCCTCCTCCATCGACGGAGCATGGAGTGGAATCAAATTAGTCAGCATGTGATTAAATCAAATTCGAATCAAAGCACTAATGACTGACCTCCGAGAACAACCACTGCACCAGACGCTGGTGACGTCACGGTTCGCCCCATGATGGCTATCAGACCGAGCCGAGCTCTTAGAGTCGAGTGTCCAGGGGCAAGATTTGAGCGCATTAATGAAGGAGGTGTTTAAAATGCTGAAGCATCCCCTTTAGGCCAATATTGTTTTAATGACGGCGCTTAAACCTTCTCTTTAGGACGACAAGCAAATCCCAAATCAGCCGAAAAGATTTAACAAAGATGAAGTAAGTGGGCGGAACCATGACAGACAATTATGCAAGGCGGTTTGATCTCGGCGTATGGAGCTTTGGAGGCTGGACCATCTGTATTTGTTTATGATGTGGAGGCACAGAGTCTATCTCTATTAATATTGTCATGTGGGAAAGTTCAGGTTTTATGGCTCATTTTTGAGGGACTTATCCGACATGCCCAAACTTGCGTACTTCACTGGAGTGGCTGGCCAATTCTTAATATGATCACGTAGTTATAAGTATTGAAGAAATTCCACTGATTAGCTTTTTAGGTTTCATTTTTACCCACTGACCTGGCACCTTTGTGAGACTCTGTCCAGTTTGAGATAATAGAAAAGCATGAATAGTGTATTGTGAGCTATACAAAGAGCCTTGGCAGTTCCAGTGACGAGTCATTCACAAGGGAAATGTGCCTTGACTGAAATTAATATGTTCAGTAAGCCGTCTCTGAACACTTACATAAAGAATATGCTGCCCATTGCAGGGGTTCATTTCAGCATTACCTTACAAGCTACAACCAAAACACCCGCTTTTATTCATTTCATCCATTTATTTCTATCCAAACAGGACCTAAATTACAGTAAAATACTTTCATTCATTCATTTTCTACCGCTTATCCGAACTACCTCGGGTCACGGGGAGCCTGTGCCTATCTCAGGCGTCATCGGGCATCAAGGCAGGATACACCCTGGACGGAGTGCCAACCCATCGCAGGGCACACACACACACTCTCATTCACTCACGCAATCACACACTACGGACAATTTTCTGGAGATGCCAATCAACCTATCATGCATGTCTTTGGACCGGGGGAGGAAACCGGAGTACCCGGAGGAAACCCCTGAGGCACGGGGAGAACATGCAAACTCCACACACACAAGGCGGAGGCGGGAATCGAACCCACAACCCTGGAGGTGTGAGGCGAACGTGCTAACCACTAAGCCACCGTGCCCACGTAAAATACTTTATAACAGTAAATTTGCTTGACATTGCTTCGGCATATAAATTTGCTGGTTGAACCACACAGTGCATAACTTTGTACACCCTTAATAATCTTCTACTTCTTTTGATTTTATCCCGTTAGGGATCACCACAGCGAATAATCTGTTTCCACCTAACTCTATCCTCATCATCCTCTACTCTCACGCAAATTAACTTCATGTAATTATTTAACACATCCATATATCTCCTCTTTAGCCTTCCTCTTGTCCTCTTACCTGGCAGCTCCATCTCTAACATCCTTCTAACAATATAACCATCTCCCTCCTCTGTACATGTCCAAACCGTCTATCCTCTCTGACCTTGTCCCCAAAACAGCCAACCTGAGCTGTCCCTCTGATGTGCTCCTGTCCATCCTCATCACTCCTAAGGAGAACCTCAACATCCTCATCTCTGCTACTGTACCTCCATCTCTACCTCATATCTTTTCCTCACTGCTACAGTCTCAAACCCATACAGCAGTGCTGCTCTCACTACTGTCTTCTACAGTACATCTTTCCATTGATTCTCACTGACACTCTTCGGGTCACACGACACTCCTGACACATTTCTCAACCCACTCCAACCCACCTGCACTTGCCTCTTCACCTCTTTTCGACACTCCCCATCGCTCTGGACGGTTGACCCCAAATAATAGTATAATAATAAACAGATGTAGGAGACTCTAATCAGTGATGCTTTCTGTTAGTTGATGTTTATTTAAGATTAATGGAGAAGTCTCCAATGACAGTGCTCTGCGAAAATCTTTTTTCGCTTTCTGTTTTCTCGGTAACATTAACATGACAAGCTGCTTATTTTGTCTCATTAGCATGGAAAGTGAGGATAAAGAGAGGCTGTTAACGGAAGAAAAGAAGTGTTTACAGCTTCACGGTGTTTATATGAGTATTAAAAGGAACTTACATGTTTAAATGTGGTCAGAAAACATACATAGTTAAAAAAAAATAAATTAAAAAATAAAAAATAATTAAATTCAACAGTAAAAAGTATGTGTACTGCGTACCTGTTTTCTTTTTTCTCCGATTTTCTCTTAAGTCTCATTTCAAATACACTTTTTGTCTTCATTAGGGACGTGTAAACGATAAATGATTTAGTTTGCCGGCTGCCTCGCGGCTCATGTTCTCACAACTGCCTGAGATATTTCTTAGGGATGTGTGGATGCAGCACACGGCCCTTTAATATCGACCACAGCTAGGTTTATTCATCAGTTAAATAAATAACTATGACCTTTTGTTGTACCGAAAACATCACTACAAAAAAACTGAGACTGATGGATTATGCATAATAAGTAGAACATTGCTTACAGCACATAAAGTTTTAGAGGAATGGGCTTGAAAAGTTAAACTAGTGGCAGCAAACTGGGCTTCAACTGCGTTAGCGATAGAGCTAAAAAAATGTGCTTATTATTTAGACGTATTATTATTTTACTATTGTATAAATCTTAGATATTTATGAAAAGATAACACAATAATGTCGTGATACGCATTATTTTGTGTAGACGATGTGACTTGGGTTTGTTTGATCTTGGTTTGTTCTTAATGGAGGGCAAGACTGAATAAGAATAAAATCTTAAAAGTAGAACAAATTACATATTTAAGTGGAATAAAATGAATTTCAAGAGCAACTGAAAAAAAAAAGAAGTGTACAGTATGTAGAATATCTGAAAAAAAAACATGAGGAAAATCTGAATATACGGATTTAATTATATAATTAATGCTATTTTAGAATACAATATAGAATAATAAATAATTAAATTAAATAAAATCAATCAAAGATGGGGTTATGTGCTGTGACAAAGGGAGTCTCTCTCTCTCTCTCTCTCTCTCTCTCTCTCTCTCTCTCTCTCTCTCTCTCTCTCTCTGTCTTACTCTCTCTTACTCTTTCTCTCTCTCTTACTCTCTCTCTCTCTCTCTCTTACTCTCTCTCTCTCTTTCTCTCTCTCTTAGTCTTTCTCTCTCTCTCTCTGTCTCTCTCTCTCTCTCTCTCTTACTCTTTCTCTCTCTCTCTCTCTCTCTCTCTCTCTCTCTCTCTCTCTCTCTCTCTTACTCTTTCTCTCTTACTCTTTCTCTCTCTCTCTCTCTCTCTCTCTCTCTCTCTCTCTCTCTCTCTCCCTCTCTCTCTCTCTCTCTCTCTCTCAAAGTTCGTAATCCAACAAGAACAAAAAGTTTTCACACCGAGTTTTCTGGAGATTCAGATCCAGTAAATATTGTACAAGCGCAATATCAGATTTATTTGAACTATAAGAAAGTTGTTTCAAGCAGCGGGGAATTTCGGTCTATTTGGGAACTTTATTAAAGCCTCCTGATTAAAGCTTGTTATGAAGTAGTTGAACGGAATTTAAAATGTAATATAGGTCAGGGTTTGTATTCATGAAAAGTCTCAGTGCAAAGCTTCTCCTAGTGAAGAAATTCGAAGAAAATTCTTAGAAATGTGGGCGTTTCCTACTAAAATTAAAGAGAAGGTCCTAGTGAAGATAAAAGTTATTCATAAAGCATCTTAACACTTAAAAGAGCTCGTAAGGTCAAAAAGTGTTAGGGGTAATAAGGAGGAATTTTAAGAGTCTTAATAATTTCTTTGTATATAGTTAATTGAATGAAAGGTGAAAATGGAGAAGAAATGTATTGTAAACAATATTTAATAATGATAGTGAGTTAATAAGATGATACAGTTTAGATCATGTAGGGATTATTTTGGGACCAATCAGATTATAAATAACATCTCCAACACAGCATAGAAATTATATATATATAAATACTATGGTATTTAACATAGAGACAATTGAAGGCTTATAATAGACCAGATTTTTAAAGCCTCCAATTTATTCTTATTTTTTTATTGGAATAGAAATTATTAATATTTTGAAATAGAAGAAAATAGTAAAAAATGTATTTAAAAAACATTATGATGGGTGTGTCCAAATGTATGCCTGGTAACGAAGGTTATGCATTTCTTTTTAACTCATTAATCTCAGGATCAGATCCATATTTGTTACTATAATTATTAATATTAATTAATAGCAGCTGCTAAATAATGATCTTTAAAGCAATACATTTCACTAAACATTTGCGTGATGGTTATAATTGTAAGAAAATTGCTTCACATAAATTGCTCTTGCTATTCCAATTACAATAAATAAATATATAAACATATATATCCTTTACCGCCCCCTTTCTACACCCACTCATGTTGTGTAGATGAATCCCATTTCCCAAGTGTTAATGGAGGAGCTCTCCTTCTTTGTTTGGCCTCTTTGTTTCTAAGACAGCACTAAAGGATTTTCGGAGAAGCTCTATCTGGAGCGAACATGAGCATATGACAACCAGTTTAATCCATCTGCCACATAGCGTCGAGACACCAAAGCCTTCTTTCTGAAGCTGTGAGAATGAATTCTAACACTGTTTGCTGCGCAGTGTGTGAGTAATTGTCTTGGAATTCACGTGGATCAATCACACTGAGCATTCATCATCATTAGTAACAGTGACAGCCAGCACCAGATGCTTCAGCATTGTGAATTTCCCCAGCTTATACTGAGATGAGTCAGTTTATTCACAGATCTGAATTTGCCAGTTTCAAATAAGAGTCCTAGTTGTCTTGCAACTTATACGCACTATGCATGTATCTCACTTTCATTAGAATTTGAAATTCTATTTGGTGAAAACTTTTTTTTTGGATGACATTATTTGATAATACTATAGTCACGAAATGTCAAAAGGTACAGAGCAAAAGCCAATAACTGGCCAATGGAGTACTTGGAAAATGTCTGTATATAATTAAATATACAGTGTTGCAGCAGGGCTCAAATTATTAAGGTTCTGGGTTGTTAGTTGGAAGATTGTGGTTCAAGCCCCAGCACTGCCAAGCTGCCCCTGTTGGGCCATTGAGCAAGGCTCTTAACTATCTCTGCTCCAGGGGTGCTGTATTATGGCTGACCCTGTGCCTCCAAAGAAGGGATATGTGAAGAAAGAATTTCACTGTGCTGTAACGCATATGTGATATACACTTTTCTAAACATGAACCGACTCGATTTCTATAGCACATCCTCTATTTATATCCGATCATATACATCTATGTACTTTATGTAGGTAAAAGCAGAGTTTTATCAGACCAGAGACTAGCTACATAGCTAGAGGCGCTGGCTGATGAAGGGAAGAGATTTCACACATGTTGAAATTATATTCTTTTATTTAGTTTAAGTTTAGTTTATTGTCCCTGAGCAGATTCAATACATGTCTGTGAAATGTAAGTGAAGTCTAGTCAAACGTAAAGCACCGCTACTAACATTCATTCATTCATTCATCTTCTACCGCTTATCCGAACTACCTCGGGTCACGGGGAGCCTGTGCCTATCTCAGGCGTCATTGGGCATCAAGGCAGGATACACCCTGGACGGAGTGCCAACCCATCGCAGGGCACACACACACACTCTCATTCACTCACGCAATCACACACTACGGACAATTTTCCAGAGATGCCAATCAACCTACAATGCATGTTTTTGGACCTGGGGAGGAAACCGGAGTACCCGGAGGAAACCCCCGAGGCACGGGAACCGCTACTAACAAAACTGCAAAAACAAAAACTTCAATTTTATTATTTATAGTCATATATTATTCCATGATATATTGTTTGCACCATTCAGTTATGTCTGTTGTTTATCCAGACCAAGAAGAGTGTTGTAATCTGAACCGGTGCAAATGTTAGTTGCATACAACTGCTATAGACAATGATGGAGTTCTCTCCTGGAATAATATTTAAGCAGGAATACGTTTAATTGTTTAAAAAAACGGCAAGACATAGTTTTGTAGTTCACTGTCCTTTGTGTTTGTGTTTACATTGTAAAGCATTTTATGGTTAAGAAAAAACAAATTCACCTGCTGCCTTAAAAAACGTACACTAAAAGAACGCTTGATGTTTTTATACATGTTTGTTCTGCCTCACTAGACAAAATGCCCAGTTAGATTCTTTCAACAATAGTTTTGAAGCGTGTGTGTGTGTGTGTGTGTGTGTGTTTGTGTGTGTGTGTCCATCATTTCGTATGCTATATGTAGCTTTTTGAGATAAAGGGAATAGATAAACTAAGTAACAGCAGAAAAGCACAGAGAGTGAAAGAAAGGAGAAGCTCTTCCCCACCATCTTCCACATCACCCACTGACTCCATGATTTATACATTCCTAGAAAAGTCTCTCACTGTTTGGAGCTCAGATGTACAGAGTTGCATTAAATCTAATTCTTCAGACCTCAGTCGGCATAATAACCCTACATTACAGAAGATTTCAGCAATTTACCAAGAGAATTTTACTCTCTGATTGAGTCAAAGCCTCTCTTCACTTTTTGCGTTGCTAATTTATTAACTCTGAAGATCGACGAGTGAGAAAGTGAAAGCGACAGAGAGAAAGAGCGAGCGACAGAAGGATCAGTCCCTTAGCTGAACCCAATTACGTCTAATGGCTTCTGCTCTTTCATATTACCATTTTTATCTGAGATTTGCATGCTGTCATGCCGGTCTGGCTGGAGAGCCCTCGGGTCCTTATAAAAGTTGACAGAGAGGCTTAAGGACAGCTTATATTGAAAATCAAACATAATCATTTTTTAGGCCATATTTCAGTTGGGTCTTGATCAACTGGTAGGTTTGGAGTACTGCTGATTAGACATGGAAGAATTTGTTTCGTTGGTGGAGGTTCCTCAGGGTTCTTTCATCTGAAAACACAAATAAGAAATGATAATTACAACTATAATACTTACACAACCACACACTAGATGCTGGACAGGGAATTTAATGGTTCTTGTACTAAAAATACTTGTGTATATATATAAAGCTGCTATAACGTAAGCGCTAACGAGAACTTGCGTCACAACTTTAGATGCTACTATCGATTGAAAGATTGCTAAAAGTATTTTCCTTCTGTAATAAATGTTTAAAAATGTTAGCTTTGAACAAATTTCTGTGGTATAATCTGAATTAAACACTGTTTGTGCTGCTGAAGGAAAACATACAACTTGCCCCATTGACCTGTATTGACCCCCTTTCCTTATCAACAAACCCTGCTGTGTTTAATTCAAAACTTTTCCCCACTTATCCAATCTCTTGCATGAAACCACTGGGAGTTATAGACAAGACAGAAAAATAGTTTCATTTTCTGAATTGATTTGTGTTTCACATGCGCTAAAGCAATCATATTTTATCCTGATTCTGTGCTTATTATTCATTTATTCATCCTAAAGCATATTATTCAGCAAGTAATATGAATTATTCAGTAACTAAAATGTAGCTAAAAGGAAAAGGATGTCGTTACAAAAGAGCCCTGAGAGTTCAAGGGGTTAATTCAGCTAACCCGAGTTGCTTTTAACCACAATCAGGAATTGACCGGATTTAAAAGACAGGGCATTGTGTAAATGTGACTTTGTAGAGTTGTAGATTTCCTAGAGACCATAAACATCTCTTAATTTTTGTCCTTGTTTCCATGTTGTGGATGAAATTCCAAGATTGATATTGGGTTAAATGAATTCAGTGCTAAATATTATTTAAAAAATATAAAATAATCATTGAAATCAATTTTGAATTATAATATCCTGTTTTATTTAATATCCTTATTTAGCTTAGATCTCTCTCTCTCTCTCTCTCTCTCTCTCTCTCTCTCTCTCTCTCTCTCTCTCTCTCTTTATTTATCTATTGATCTATTACTGTCTTTGTCTTATTGTCTCTTTTTTATCATAGTACCACAGTATCACTTCCTAATTAATTCTATCAGTAAACGCGTTTACAGCGAGTTAATGCTACAAAATGACGTTTACTTCCAGTCAGAGGAGCCGACATCGGATGCCATTATGTGTTCGCAATAGAGCTTGAAAAGAGCAATTGGCATTTTGCAAAGCAAATGGGCATCTCATGCTGGAGGGGGGGCAGTTTAGGTAGATTGAGTGAAAACGGTGCAATCAGGTGAATGACTCCACTCGGAAAATATAAATGTGCCCCGGGTTAAATGCTTTGAATAAACACAGAGAGAGCTTGATGTCTTCTCTCATGCAAAAAGAGACGGAACTTTCTATCTTGTGCACACTCGATACTCGTCTTTATGAGCTGGGGATTGGTATCTGGCAGTGATATAAACACGTGTCTTTAATATCACTGGGTATCTCATGCAGTATGAGCCATACTGCTACCACAAAAATGGAACAAAAATCATAATGGTTTCCCACCAATTAATTAATCATGGCTGGCTAGTTATGCAAAAATGCTTCTCTTAATTCTAGCTAATCAAACACATTTGGTCTGCTTTGCTAATTCCTTCTTTATTTAGTTTATCAATTTGTGTTTGGAAATAATTGTTATTTTCAGGTTGTACTTTCTGAAAGTAACTGCAATTGTAAACATGTCGGTGATATTAGCAAATTTCCTCAAAATGGCACATTTCTTTATAGGATAACTGATAAAATGTTTCCCCAACTCTGATTCCTAATGTGTTGATTTTTTTTTTTGTTTTTTTTTTAGGAGTATGTTAGCAACATAGCTAGTTATCAAATAATGGCAGTGTTAGCCATGCTTCCATCTAGCTAATGCTATCTAGTTATTCACACTTCATACAACTAAAACTAGCAGAGGAATTTTAAAGTTCCTGGCTAGTGATTGGTTAGTTGTAGGTTCAAATCTCTTTTCATATCTGTTTGTGATGTAAAGAATAAAAGAGTAAAATTAACTAATCATGACCACTTCACGTTGGTGTGATGCAAGCAACAGCAAAGCGTTGCAGAGTTACTGATCTCACAGTCTAATATCTAATATAATATGTCCTAAAATGTTTTTTAAAGAATGCCACAGCATACATTTTATTTTTAGTTAATTTAATGTTAAGGAAGAAGTTTGTGTTATTACTTATGTTACAAAGGCTACAAACAACCAGTCCATCACCAACCTCTTTTTAGACTTTCCAGAAATAAGATTAGGGAAATAAATAGCACTGTTATATAATAATATTTTAATATAACTCACTTTTGTAGCTTCTTATAACGAAGGGACATCCGTGAGTTTTGTTAGCATAAATAATTTTTTTGTCTTTATGTCCTAAGGGTAAGCAAACTTTCATTAGGTAGCGCATAATGCATTCATTAAAAGCCAGTGCTTCTAATTCAGTCTGTATCCCTTTGAATCCTGTTGCACAAAAGAAATAAAAGGAGTAAAAAACAAAGCATATGGAGTTTAATTACACTGACAGGTGGCAGGTGCTTGTATTGGACAAGAGAAAGAGATTCTAAGAGAGTTTGTATGACTTATATGAGTCACTGTAATTGATTTATAAGGCTCTTCCGAGAGAACATCGAGTGGATGAGTGGCTTTTAATATGGAGAGATGCAGTTAGCAGCACACGCCATGACCTAAATAGGATTAAGTAGCTTTAAATTGTGGCGTCCATTAACACTCATCAGCCTGCTTGGGCGTCCGGGAGCATCCCATGGGTGCAGTTAACATTAGGATTAGCAGACCTTGCCTTATCAGCATCCCCCCTTCTCTCTCTCTCTTTCTCTCTCTCTCTCTCTTTCATTTGGGAGAGAAAAGTGGAATGACCCTGCACATTTTTGTTCTATTCCGCTGTCATTATTTAAGAGGGTCATTAGTGATCGTCTCCCTGCTCCGTGTAAGCTTAAGCCTTATTCTTGACTCGTAGCCCTAAAATGAGGTTTTACACACACATACACACACATGCATATATACACACACTCCCAGAACAGAGAGCCATTAGTGGCATCTGTGAAAAGCAGGAAAAAAGGACAGTGATTATATAACGGAGAGCTCGTCGTTACGGGCACCAGCGTTTTTGTGACTGAGAGCACAGTGGCCTGGAATTCGAAGCAGATTAACGGAAACATAAACTAACCCATTACAGGAAAAAGCCCTCACAGCATGAACCAGGAATATGACCTTGAGCAAGGTTTAAAAGCTTGAGAGTCTAAAGCGAGAGGGAGAAAATATACGAATGGAATGCAGTGTGATTTTAGCATTAAGGATGAATATCTAATACTTGCAAGTGACACTAATGTCTATGACGGGGCGTTTTTCTGATCCGTCATAGTTTAAGCTACATGAACAATTAAGCTACATGAATGAATGAGTGAACGGTGTACAATTTAATTAAGTACAGGTTAAATTTGTTGAAATCAAGCTTTCGTGTGCTGAAGCTTTATGTGTTTCAGAGGCAGCATGTGGTAAGCTTCACTCTGCCCATTTGGTAGATGTCATTTGATTATGAAAATTAGCTAGTACATAGGAATCGGTAATGACTACAATTATTTAAAAAAAGAAGTTTAAAGTCAAGCAGAAAACAATGAAATGAAAATCTTTTGTGAAATAAAATTGCAATCCTAATTTAAAATTCCTTGGCAGTGAAATTATGGGTTGAGAACTTATTTAATGGTGTGATTGATTAGAGGGACAATGAGGGCATGGATAGGATTGTCATGACTGTGTGAAACCAGCTTTGGGCTGCTGCAAAATATAGTGCCTAAAAATGCTCTATTTATGAAGCCTTACAGAGTTCATTATGTTTAATTTGATTAATAAAATATTGAGGAGTAATTATCAACATATTTATTTATTTATTAATTTATTTTTATGATATTTCAAAGATCAGACCTCTGTTTATCAGACCTCTGTTTATATATATTTTTTTACATTTATTAATAATTATATTATTATATATTATATATCAGTTATTTCGAAATATTTAGGCTTTTAATTCGACTTTTCAGTCATTTTTCCTTTGTTAAAATTTTGTTACAAATATTTTGAGAATCAGGGGGGCACGGTGGCTTAGTGGTTAGGACATTCGCCTCACACCTCCAGGGTTGGGGGTTCGATTCCCGCCTCCGCCTTGTGTGTGTGTGGAGTTTGCATGTTCTCCCCGTGCCTCGGGGGTTTTCTCCGGGTACTCCGGTTTCCTCCCCCGGTCCAAAGACATGCATGGTAGGTTGATTGGCATCTCTGGAAAATTGTCCATAGTGTGTGATTGCGTGAGTGAATGAGAGTGTGTGTGTGTGTGTGTGCCCTGCGATGGGTTGGCACTCCGTCCAGGGTGTATCCTGCCTTGATGCCCGATGACGCCTGAGATAGGCACAGGCTCCCCGTGACCCGAGATAGTTCGGATAAGCGGTAGAAAATGAGAGAGAATGAGTGAGTATTTTGAGAATCGAATCAAATTGTGAACACGTGATGGAATGAATGAATGGAACTTAATCAGGACTGGAATTTATTGTTATGCTTCTATTGTCCAAACCGTTTACAGGTAGTGTATGTGTCAATTATATCAGTTTATAGCATCCTACACCTGACACTTCTTCACTGTTTCTCTTTAGATTTGTACTGGATATGTAGCCTCGATAGCAAAAATAAAACAGAGTTAATATTCTTGTCCATTTTTAGATCAAAATTTATGTGGAAAGTAAACCTACAGGGAGATAAACTTACCGAGCTCTTCAGATTTAATGACTCTAATTTACTATTTATTGCTTCTTAATTTTGTCTATAAACAGCTTCATTTAACATCAGAAGCCATTAGTGGAGAAATCAAAGACAACAAACTCACCACTTAAATTTGTCTGAAATTTGTTTCCCAGATTTTCCATATGACATATGACCT
Organism: Tachysurus vachellii; assembly: GCF_030014155.1. Classification (NCBI taxonomy): domain Eukaryota; kingdom Metazoa; phylum Chordata; class Actinopteri; order Siluriformes; family Bagridae; genus Tachysurus; species Tachysurus vachellii. Next base: position 4,219,997 of record NC_083468.1, on the reverse strand, counting down.
GGCCAGTGCGATGGTGCGTATCGTGAATCTGATTGGCATGATGCTCCTGCTGTGCCACTGGGATGGCTGCCTGCAGTTCCTTGTACCCATGCTGCAGGACTTCCCTCCCGACTGTTGGGTCGCCAAAAACAAGATGGTGGTGAGTATTTTCAGATGGTTCCTTAATCTCAATCAGATTTTTTTTGTTTTTGTAGAGGGTTCATGCTGTCTCCTCCTCATCTCATGTGATTTCTGTTAATTACAGTACTCAACCTGTGCATGTGCTCAAGCTGAGGTTCATCTGTTCTGTATTTTGTCATCTTTGGTCTATTCCTTTTTGTACAGTATTCCGAGATTCATTTCAATAGACAGAAAAAGTTATCAGACTTTCTTGAAGGTGACATTTTACAAGGTGTGTTATTAAAAAAAAATTGTCAAGGAGAAATGGAACAGATGCTAATTTTTTGTAAAGCCCTACTTCAATATCAGTCAAGTATTGACAATTTTCCAGTGAGCACCCTCGCTATGCTTTAATTTTGCATTATTGTTAGTCAAGAGGTGTTCCTTTTTTGAGAGGCCCTGGTGCTCAGGAGAGTGACGAGAGAGCCTGGTCTCATTACAAACTCTCTTCCACCTGGTAATTGAGTTCCCTTTCCAGTTATATAAACAAGCTGCTGAACACCTGAGGTGTGACCCTGGATCACCTGCATGAGAAGGACTGGAGTATCCAGCCAGGGCTCAGATAAGAAAAGGCTCGTGTGACATTTGATTTATAGCCAGAATTCACCAATGAGGCTTCTGGGAACTTGTGGGCTTCTGAGGTCTAATGGTGATTTGGTCATTACCTTACAGAATACCTAAAATAGCACAGATGCATCAGAATTGAGTTATAAAGGCTGATCAGATTGAATGTAGGTCACCCAAACTCTGAGGGTAGAACAAGTGCATTGTGGGATGATGAAGCATGAAATGGAGAATAAAGAAATAAAAGGAAGAAATAAAAATGTGTTTAAATGACAAAGAAATTACAGTTGTCCAACCATCCTCCAATTTTCTCCCCACTTTGGTCACCTTACAGTTCCCACCCACCAGATAGCTTTCAACCAGGTAGGGTAAAGGCTAAGTGCTCTCTCTGAGACACTTGGATTCACTTGGCTGCATCTTTTTAATCATGCTGCATCATTGGTCAGCATAACAGACACAAAAGGTACCAGTTGTAAACTAGCAGCATTGCCATTCTAATGGACAAGATGGGAGTAGAAGTACTGTTTTGGTTGTAACTAGCCTATTGGCTCACATTACCATGATCACGAAAAGTAAATGCCATCTTTCCCACTCAGAGAACAAATATGCTTCCTTAACTCCTGGTGATGGATGGCTATGGCATTGTGGAGATCTCACAACAGTAATGTGTTTCTGTTGTGCCATTGTGGAGCTCAAGTTACTGATGGTTTTGTTTTTTCTTCTGTTACACCAATGTTATTAGATGCAACCCCATTAATAAATGTAATTAATGTACTTGTTAGTCATATGCAGGAAATTATTGCACCATGTCATCATTTCTTTTCCAATCTGGCAGCCCCTTTTTTGGAATTCACCTCTGCACAAATTAGCTTGAAAGCAATTTGGACATGTCTCCTGAGGAAAGTACTGGTATTGATTTCCACATAGATCCAAAAGAAAAGAGACATGTATTCAAATTTAGGGACGCAATGAAATCTGTCTAGCCAGCTGACCTGAATTCTTCACATTTTCCCGGGCCTTTATGTGTTTTATTCACATTCTGCATGCTTAGCATGTGTGGTGCATTTCAGGTTCTGAATGCCACGGTCCAGAAACACCTGCTATGGCTGCCTCAAGCGGCCCAGACCTCAGAGACTGTAGTGCTTGTTGACCTTTAACATAGTGAGTGTGATGGCCTCAGGGTGTGTGTCCCTCTTTCCCCCTGCAGAATGATACGTGGGGCCAGCAGTACTCGTATGCCCTCTTCAAGGCCATGAGTCACATGCTGTGCATCGGTTACGGCATGTATCCTCCAGTGGGAATGACGGACGTTTGGCTTACTATCCTCAGCATGATCGTTGGAGCAACATGCTATGCTATGTTTGTGGGCCATGCCACGGCGCTCATCCAGTCTCTGGACTCCTCACGAAGGCAATACCAAGAAAAGGTAAGTGAGTTGCTTTGCTGAAGGGAAATTCTATAGAAACCAGTGGAAGGTCATGCTAAAAGGAATTCATTACGAGTGCAGAATTTTGACTAATTGCTTCATTTAAAAATGAGATCTACCATTCTTCTCTAAATACATTATATTGTAGAACTAAGCAATAGAAATTGCATTATGAAAGATAGAAATAATTAAACAATATCAGAGTCATGTAAGTCATTAAGAGGTGACAGTGATTAACACTGTGTTCAATATTATATACACACTATTTTAACACATCTGGTTGCTCTCATTTTTAACCCATTTTGACCCGCTTTGGTTTCCACATTTACGTTTCTTTTCGGGTAACTATGATTGGTTCCACTTGTTCTTTATTTCAGTCTTTAACATTTCCCATGTCCCATGTTTACCTCACTACCCTGTACAATGATTTGTGTGGTTCTACGAATGATTTTTTTATTGCTGTAATTTATTTATTAATTAATGTTAATTACTTAGTTAATTTTTACTATTTTCTAAGAGTTACAGTTTTCTGGTTATTATGTAGCTTTTTATCTAGGTTTATTGTTGTGAATTTTCCTTTGCTAAACATTTCATCAATTTATTATTACAATATTTTAAAAGTTCTTATATTTAAATAAAAACCATTAAGTCAATTTATGCTAGTGACCTCTATATCTTAGTAGAACATATGGTAATGAATTGCAAGTTTTCATGTAGGGCATTTGTAGAACTTGGTATGAGGGAACAAACTTTAATGCTGGAATTAGTGACCTTTTTTGTAATAGAAAGACACCATTAAGGCTTAGCAATATACTTACTCTCACAGCTCAGCTTACACAATACAATATTAATTACAATGCAATGTCAAATGAATCATCACAACCCTTATAACCTTGTCAGCATACCATATGTCATTTTTTTTGGTATGAAAATGTATATAAAATAGGAAAGATAAAAGATATATCCTTATAAACGTTTGCCGGATTAGATCCCTGTGAGAATGTTGCAAAACATGAAACATATTTTTAGCATCACTGCTACAGTAACTGTAGTTTTACTGTTTTAAATCTTCAGAAGTTTTTTTATTTACATCAAATTTGCTAGCATAATTGACTAGCAGTGTACATAAATGGCTAACTTGAGTTTGTTATTTAGCTAGCTCTGCTATCTTGGTCTATTATATTAGTGCTAAATTTATGTGTGTGTGTGTGTGTGTGTGTGTGTGTGTGTTTAAACTAAGCTGACTGTCAAAGGGTGTCAAAGGGTTAAAATGCTGCTACTTCTAAACTACCTTTCAATTTTTGTTCTATAACTTCCTCACAATTTAGCTATATTAGCTTTGTATCTGTAGCGCAAAACTAATAAAACAAATGTAGTTTGGACATCAGCCTTATCTTTGTGGTTGACTGCATTATAATGATAAGAAAAAAATTAAATCCTTTAACGCATCCAGTGTTCTTAGATTAGAATTGATAACAAGACACACGGGGTACTGTGAACCCAGCGCTCACCTGAAGTGGTGGACAAAACTGCATGATGCCAGCATGTGGCAAGTCTCCGCTCTCTCCCTGATGCCTGCCTCACCCTGGGTATGGCAGGTATAATAATGAGTAAAGCTGCCAGCCTGCCACATGGCCCACCATCTGTGGAGTAAGCTGGAAAGATGGAAATGGAGAAGGGGAGATAGAAGGAGGGTAGGTGCTCCCTGGGAAAGGGAAGGAGGGTTATATTGGGTGTAAGATGCTGCCAGAAGATTGATGGGAAAGAGTGAGAAAACTGCAGAGAGAGAGAGAGAGCTGGATGAACAAGACGGTTGAGTTTGATTGATAGAAAGAGTGAGAAAGTGATGCAAATAAATACTGAACAGTTTCTGAAGATTGTGGAAAGACATATGAGAAGAACTATAATTGAGTGTCACACACAGTTATGCAGGTCAGTTAAAATTGTTCAGAACACCAAAAACAATGAGAAGTCAAAATAAAATAGTGATAGCAAATTATAAAATAATGAGAGTGTGTTTATACTATTTTTTAACTAACATCTAACAGCTAGTTGGATGTGCTCTTATAGGAAACTAAAGAAATGTGCTCCTCTTACTCTCTTACTCCTCTAGGGGAAGTTGTGGCCTAATGGCCTAATGGTTAGAGTATTTGACTTCTAACCCAAAGGTTGTGGGTTTGAGTCTGACTCGAACCCACATGACTGAGGTGCCCTTGAGCAAGGCACCGAACCCTCACTAACTGCTCCCCAGGCGCCGCAGCATAAATGGATGCCCACCCTTTTCTATCCATTTACAGTTACATCTGATGTTAAAGTAAAACCATAAAGTGCATCATTTTTAACATTCCTTAAAGATTTTCCTGTGGCAAAAAACTTCAAAAGTTTAAACTCTGTCTGTTACAGAGTGCAGACACTGGAGACTGCTCAGTTTTTCCTTCATCTGATACTTACTGTACATAGACATTTGCTTTCTACTCGCTACATCACATTTTACTATAATCATTTATTTGTAACGACTTTAACAAAATTACTAACATATTAAAATGTTTAGCAGACGCAGAAGCAAGAATGAGCCCTAATACCGTCACTGTAATCTATCTGCTGTTACACATTGCTGCAGTTTGTATGGTGAAAGTTAGTGATTAGCATTAAGCTACTGTGTATCAGAGCTATTATCAAGATAGCTAACAGAGAATTGTGAATAAAGCTGACTTCAGTTATCTTTAGCTAATAGTTGACTAAATTCATGGGTAACTACTAGTTTACTACTAGTCTACTAGTGGTACTAGTTTAGGGTTAGGGGCTAAGGTTACTGTTAGTGTTAAGTTAGGGATAAGCATTAGGGTTAAGGGTGAAGTAACGGTTAGGTTAGGGGTTTGGATTAAGTCAGAGCTAGGTTAGAGATTAAGGTTCAGTTTTACACTTTAACTTGAATGAACATTTCAATTTAGGATTTAAGATGAGTATTTGTACTTTTTCTGAAGAACTTGCAACTTCTGAAGAATACACAAAGTATGAGGCATTTGGTGAGCAGCTCTGTTAGTCTCACATGCTACCATAGACTGTGTTTCTATGCAGACCTTCTTATTTATACCGAAATACAGACACTAGACATGTGTTTATGCCAGACAGTGAATGTGTTTGAGAGCGAAAGCTGAAGGAATGAGAAATTAGAACAGAGAGGTGAGATATTCAGTGAGATGGTGTGAGAAGCCTTGAGTGTGGAGGAAACTGAAAATTTCCATGAGTCCTTGAGCTCTCGAAAAGTATCAAGAAAAAAAATCGGACCTGCATATTTGCTATGTTTTGTTATGCAGGTTTCTTCGAAGCAAGGATTCAGATATAAATTATTAAAACTTCATCGAGTTGTTGATCATTTCGACTGTGAGCCCATGAAGTGAATGAGTGAACGTAGCTGGTCAAAGTTACAGCAGTTGCCTGGATCCCTGACATCACTGGGTTTAATATTACTAGCTTTCCATGCTACTGAGACTGAACTAAACCATAAAGAGACATTGGGGACAATCAGGTGCTAATTCAGTGTTTCTTTGCTACTTTTGCTTATTGATTAAACTCTTTTTGCATGTGTATATCTCAGGCATAAATGTTGCAGATTTACAATATCCTGCTTCAAGCTGATTTTTTACATTTTTAAATTAAGACATATTAATTACTGTGGACTTTCATCCAAGGATGGTATTTGTACCAAATTTTTATTCAGTTAATTAAGTTAATTAAGATTTGGTTTGTATAAATGTCATTGTGGGGGCACGGTGGCTTAGTGGTTAGCACGTTTGCCTCACACCTCCAGGGTTGGGGGTTTGATTCCCGCCTCCACCTTGTGTGTGTGGAGTTTGCATGTTCTCCCCGTGCCTCAGGGGTTTCCTCCGGGTACTCCGGTTTCCTCCCCCGGTCCAAAGACATGCATGGTAGGTTGATTGGCATCTCTGGAAAATTGTCCCTAGTGTGTGAGTGTGTGAGTGAATGAGAGTGTGTGTGCCCTGCGATGGGTTGGCACTCCGTCCAGGGTGTGTCCTGCCTTGATGCCCGATGACGCCTGAGATAGGCACAGGCTCCCTGTGACCCGAGGTAGTTCGGATAAGCGGTAGAAGATGAGTGAGTGAGTGAGTGAGTAAATGTCATTGTTTTGTTGGTAAAGCATTTGGTGGAGCATTTATATTGCAGACTTAAAAGTCAAAATGTCAAAATAAAAGTCTTCCATTAGAGGAAGCATATATATGTATATCCTCAATTTAACCCCCTCTGATTCCTTTGACGACATTTCCAGATCATGTTCTGATTGTTAAATGATCAAATAATCAGTGAGGCACTAATAAGAGTTTTGGGGTTATACCTCATATGTAATTCTAAAAGAGGAAGTCACCGAGAAGTGGAAAGTGAGAACATGGAGTTAAGATGAGGATGTATCTAGGACTGATGTGATATAATCTGCAAGCTTGGTTAGACTTATAGAGCCCAATTAAGTATGGAGTAAGATAGTTTTATTAAAAAATACATAAAAAGACTTGTATGGTGATTGATTGGTGAATACAAATTATTATTATTATTATTATTATTATTATTATTATTATTTTCCACATCCACTGTACATTATTTACAGATATGACATTTTGTGCATTCAGGAATCCTGGGAATTAGTTTTTTATTGAGTATTTAGGGAATAATGAGGTTAATGAATGTCCCAATACACCTCTTTTTTAATTAGTACAAAATATGCTATCCTTATAGTTCTCTCTTTGTTGTGGACTGGGTTCGATTCCCGTGTATTGAGTTAACTCTCAGTGCCGGTCCTAAGCACAGATAAAATGGAAGAGTTGTGTTGGGAAGGGCATCCGGTGTAAAACCTGTGTCAAGTCAAATAAAGAGAGAAAGGGAGAGTCTTTATTGATCCCGGAGCAAATTCAAGAATATGGGAACCAGATGATCCATTGTGGCAACCCAAACAGGGAGCAGCGAAAGAACAACAACATCATATCCTTATCAGATTTTGTCAATGTGAACAATGAATTTTTCTGAAAGATAAATAAGTAAATAATTCATTCATTAAAAAAGGACAGTCATGGGAACATATATTTTATATGTTATTTTCATATAAACAATAAGATGAAAGATTTTGATATTATTTAATTATTTTACAAAGATTCAGGATCTCAAGCAATTTTCATGTTGAACCTGAGCATAACAGACAGGTTCAAATGGTGCGCTTTGCCCAGTTGCCTCAGCCAGTTAACTGATTGACCGCACGCTATTAATGCTGTTACCTTGATGGCCGTCATTCCATAGCAACCTGCTCCCATGGAAACAGTGCTCGTTACATGTCTCATTTGTAGGCAGCCCCCTCGGGCCAGGCTGCCTGCAGAGGGGATATTTGTGTGGTAAACAGCGATTAATATTTCAGGTTGAGGCCTTTTAATTCATTTCTCTTTGAGCGTGGGTTATGTTGATTAATGCTACTTCACTCATCTTTTTGTCTATGTGAGGATAAAGAACAAGAGGCTGGAGTGTCAGCCTGATACTCTGAGGTGTGTTTTAGCACATGCTAGGTAGGTAGATTTACCAGAGATGTAAAACAATTTGACAAAACAATAGGTAGCTTTACAGTGTATGTTAACATGGACAGGCCAGTCGTGATTATAACTGTTAGCTTTGTTGTTGCTAACAAACCCTTAGCTAGCTTACTGTGCTTAAGAAGGTTTATTTTTTCGATCTGTTTCTACTTTTCAAGCGTGTCATGAGTTCACTGTGTAAATGAGAAGATTCAAGATGAACAGCCCAGAATCATTGTCTACAGACATGATTGTTTTCTGAAAGCTCTGTTCTCGAGTTGTGACAGATGTGTTGGTGTGTTCGAAATTCAGTCACGAGACAGCGCTAAGTGTAATTACTGTGTAATTCTTCTTATACAGTTTCTTGATGTTTTTCTGTCTGAGGGAAATGTTTCTATAGTGCAAATATCTTTACACTGTCTGTAAACATAAAAGCTATACGCAAGCTGGCTAAATCATTAACCTTATCATTAGCTAGCTTAAGGCTGCAGTGTTCTCTAAACTTGAACCAGTTAAATTAAATTTTCAAAAAGCTCTAGTTTTTTTCTTTGTTTTTATGACATTTTTATGTTTTTATGACATATGACTATGACATATGTTTTTATGACATATGACTATGACATTTCTCAGTGCTACATGCTAGCCAGCTAAACCATAAGGCTTATGGAACATTTAGCCAGCTAGTAAGTGCTGACAGATATTTACTGCTACTAATGCTAATTTATAAATAACTTGATTTTAAGTAAATCTCCCAACATTAAGCTAAATAGAACTCAAACATTGAATGAGCATTTTTTTATTCCAAGTAATAAAGAAGCAGGGAAAATGCCAGTTGTGCCATTTGTTTGTGAGGGTTTACCAGCTTGACTAGCGTGGCCTGTTTTTTGTACACAGCTCATTTTTTTTTAGCAAGGAAGTCTCAAAATGTCTAAAGAAGCTAGTTTATTAAAACATATGCCACTGACAGCAATTCTGTGCCAAAATCTGTGTGTATTTACATATTTTTCATTTTTTGTTTGAATGTACAAATGTTAGCATAGCAGAGTAGTTAAGTTATTTTCCATTTTACAGCTCATACCCATTAACAGCTGCTTCTGGAAATGACAGAACATGTGTGACGTTGGACCTTCACCTGCAAAAAAGAATCTAACTGCATATACAGTAGTGAGAAGTTAGATTGCCATTCGGTTGGCCTGATTGGGTAAAAAAGCACTTCCCCTTACCATTTTGTTTTCACTGATGGAGTCTGCATACGGAGAAATGCAAAGTGAGCAGTAGTTCAGAATATATAGATGAAAATAGATAGATGAGAAAAATAGACTCAAGCCACGAAGAAGTAAACAAATCAGTGAACTCATTTTTCTTTACTCTAAAAATTGTCGTGTTAGCAGAGAAGACAAATTTAGATATAGCCAGGAAGAAAGTGTAACACATAGCTACTCTATATGCTGTGCATAATTTAGAAAATAGTTTTTCTGCCCCATTTCATTCATCTTTTCCCTATATATATATATATATATATATATATATATATATATATATATATATATATATATATATATGTATATATATATATTCATCTTTTCCCTATATATATATATATATATATATATATATATTTAATTATTGAAGTTTGCTTGAGTTTGATTACAATTATTGTAAAGATTGCTTGAGATCCCATAGAGAATTCCCTTGAGAATAATTTAATTCTGTAGTAATGTGCCAATAAAACTGTTAGCCACTAGCCATTTGCAGGTTATGTTGCTTAGCAACCTTATTGCATGATGCATACATTAATTATTTTTAAATATCATTCATAATTAATTCAATTTTCATTGTATGTTGGCTTTTATTATTATGATTGTTACAGGATCTTTACCAAAACCCAGACTGGCTCCATGATGAAATATGAGTGGTGGATGATATATGCGATGATTCCAAACCACTAATGGTTATATTTTATGGTATATAGATTTATTAAGGGGTCCCAGAATGAGAAAAGCTCTGTACTAGAGTTTGATCTTAAATCAATAAGACTCTCAAGGGTGTGTTTTACTGTGGGTTTTTTCAGTTAAGGTTGAGCTGCTTGTTCTAGTAGTAGAGATGTGTAAGTATTTAGAGGCAGGATCCATGATAACAGAATCAAGCCAAAACAATCCAAAACAATAAGACAAGAGCATGGTCGATAAACAGGCACAATGTTAGTAATCCAAAGAGACCAAATAACAAATCAAATAATTCCAATAGGGCAAAAGAAGCATGCAAAAATAGGCAAATAGGCAAAATAAAACACTTTGCGGCGATAAGAAGCTTGGCTGCTATATTTATATCTGCCAGACTGGAAGTGAACTGGAAGTGTACTGCTGGAAGCTGAAAGTGTCAGTACCTGGGTGAGGGTTCCCTAAGGAGGGCAGAAGGGGGGTTTGCAGGTGTAGTTGTAGCAAGAGGGTTCTCTCATTCAGAGAAGTTAATAAGGACAACCCCACTGGTGGTTTGGAAATTTACTTACTTACTTACTTTACTTCATTGTCCCCAAAGGGGAAATTCCTTTCCACAACACTGCACTTGTTCGACACACACACAACATAAACATAAACAGTCATAATACACACGTCAAGAAACATTCAGAATAAACACTCAGCGATGTCTGTTGTTAAGATACTTAATGACTGAGGGAATCAGGCTTCTTCCAAAGCTTCTTCCTGTACCTGCGCCCTGAGGGCAGTGGGGCTAGATACTCATTTAGTGGATGTGTGGAATCCCGTTCTATTGAAATGGCAAAGCGTCCGATAGCTGTGGTATTTTGTCTCTAAATTTATGCTTGTTAAGGGTTTGATGATTACACTTTACCGGCTCATATGTTATCACATACGCATATTCTATTTTGGTGAAAATCCTCTAGGGTCAAGATCCCAGATAGTTTTTTTAATCTTTCATCCAATTACCGCTCTTGTTAATATCAGATATCAGCCTGACTATTATACTAATCACTTTAGCTGCTTCCAAGAGTCGTGAAGTATGGTGAGGAACAGATTATGAAAACAAATTGTGGTGAAAGGTGGAGATATTAACAACAGGCTTTAGGGGTTTATAAGCTATAAAGTGCCAGACGTCTACATTTTCTGAACGGATGCAGTCATGTAAACGGACATTGGCACAAGCGAAGAAATCTTTCTTTGATGGTGTTTAGAGCCAAACTACATATACGGTATATCATGCAGATCAGAAAATTGGTAGTGCTGTTGATTGCTCGAATCTGATTGGTCAGAAGGTGCAGATAACTATTCTATAGCAGGTCCAGCTTACACAGGGACTTTTATAGCACACGTGACACAAACATATTTATAAAACGTATAAAATAGATTTAAGGAGTGTCTAAAGTCAGTGCAATAGTAATTATACATTTTTGTCTTATTAACTTGAGAAAAAAGTATGAAATATTGTTTTAGAATAAATGAAATGGAATCTTCTGCAAATTGGTGTGGTGTAAGAGGAGTATACGGCTTTAGATTATACATACTGTACATCCATACATATGGATTCCATTCAATTTATTTGTATAGCGCTTTAAACAATGGACATTGTCTCAAAGCAGCTTTACCGAAGCGTAGAAACAGAATAAAAATTGTAAAGTGTAAAATTAAATTACTATTTATCTCAAACATTTATCCCTAATGATCAAGCCTGAGGTGACGGTGGTGAGGAAAAACTCCCTGAGATGATGTGAGGACGAAACCTTGAAAGGAACCAGACTCAGAAGTGAACCTCATCCTTATTTGGGTGACACTGGACAGGAAATAATGTCAATGTAAATAATGTCCTTTCAACATAAGTTTGTTGTCACGTGTAATTGTGTAACCAAGAGCTCCTGAGGAACTAATAGGTAGGGGTTATTTCTGAGGTTATTATAAACTCAACACTAATTCCTTCCTGCTGAAGTCTTCAAATGTTTGCTGATGAAGACCCGAGCACAAAGCTGACCGACACTATATATATATATATATATTTATTATATATATAAACAGTAAATAATTAACATCATTGCAGCATGCTAACAGTATCTCTGTTTTACACCTGTCTATCATATGATTATTTTTTCTTAACAGCACACAATGTTGTGTTACATTCCCTGCATATTGATCACACACTCACTCCTACACATAAATACTGCATAAGTAACATACTGATTATTAATAGGCATTAATCTGACAGACCTGTGTGTGTGTCTATGTGTGTGTGTGTGTGTGTCTGTGTGTGCGTGTGTTGCTGCCAGTATTAACATCCGGAGAGATTTCCACTTGCAATCCATTTGCACACACTGGAAAACACTCAAAACCTACATCTCCAAATATAATGCAGCAAATCTGCATGGAAACTTCCTTCGGAAATTTGTGCATCTAATTATAAGGGAACAAAAAAGGAAACACCAGGAAGTGCAAGAAAGACAGTGGAAGAAATTATCATCAGAAAGGCGCGAGTATAATCTAGTCTGAATAGAGCGTTCGATTACAGTGTGTGTGTGTGTGTGTGTGTGTGTGTGTGTGTGTGTGTGTGTGTGAAAGCACAGGGTTCCTTAAATTAGCTTTCTAATGAGGAGACAGAGACAGTTACTCTGCTATTCAACCTTTGATTTTTCTTCAATGAGGTTTTTTTCTTTTTATTATTATTTTTTTTAATAGAAAAATGTTAGTAAAAAAAATTAGCATTTGTGGAAGGAGTCTTCAGCAAAGGTTTAAGTTTTCTATCGTGGTGAAAGTTGTCAGGACAGATTTAGATTATTATTTTTTTAATTCAAGAGTGATAAAAAATGGCTTTTGAGGGAACGACACACCATTAATGTAACTACAAATGACTTTAAAACCTAAGGCTTTCATTTTCTGTATTGTTAGTGAGCAACAATATGTTCATACTGAAATAATTCATCACTAATCAAGTGTAGACTGTTGATAATTATTTACAGTTTTCTACAAATATTTGATCACAAGGTTTTGAATAGTACATGATATGGATTAATAGTTTTCTCCATGTTATCCCTCCATTTTTTAAATTATTATTCATTAAAATAACATTGTAGGCCACCCGGGGAATCGTGTTATCACAGAGCGATCAGCATCACTGGTCTGTGTTGTCAATTTGCCTGCAGCACATTTCTTTATTCTCACTGACTAAACAGCATCTGAGAGAAATTTTTCTCAGTTGCCTCAGGACTGCTCAGGTGCACGAGAGGTGACTTACACTCGTCCATGCCTGTCCATCAATCATACTCTTCCACAGCATTCTACATTCCCTTTAAACCCCAGCAGGAGCAGACGGTTCTCTCTGCTTCCTCCATCCGTGCTTTTCTACCACAGCATCTCAATCTGACTCTTGTGTTCTTGCAGCATCAATCATGCTGAAGCCTCAAACAGGGTTTAATATTGACGTTACATTTCACGATTTAATTATCATGTCTACGTTGTGTATGTGTCCCCTTTTAACCCTGGTGTGGACATATCAACAGTCCGGGGGCCACTAGGACAAGCAAATTTTAGATCTGGGTTTTATCTCTATGTTTTTATTTTCCCATTCCTGTTTGCTGAGTATAATTAAAAATAAATAAATAAATAAATAAATAAATAAATAAATAAATAAATAAATAGAATTTCTCACTCTTACAAAACAAATTGTTCATTCCATCACTTCACGTGGTCTGCCCGTGCTTATATATTCATTTTCCTTAATCTGTATTAACCCTAATACCTGCGTAAGAATATTATTCGGGTAATTCTTAGTCAATTGAACACTTTTAACTGAATTTCATTGATTATTTTCAAATTCAACTTTTAGATTAATGGTAAAGGTTCATTAAAGGTAGCAGGAGAAGATTTTGTAGTTGCTTAGTTCTCTACATGCACTGCACAGGATAAGATTATGATTCGACCTTCCGTGTAATTATCCCTTCTATCGGTTTCAGTGCAAATGATATTATCAGCAATAACGAGAGAAAAGTAAAATTTTAGAAATATTGACATGAATTTCAGAGGTTAGTATTAGTTACGCTCCATTTAGGTCCATTTTGGAAAAATATAATGATGTACGTTAGATCAAATCTGTCCAAATGTCATCAGAGACCTTAAAGAAAAGTATAAGATTCTTGGAAAATTATGTTTTAATGATGACCTACAAATTGTGTGAGATCTGAGAAACATAGTATATTCAATATTCAAAATCAGCATTTTGCACATTTCTTTTTTATATTCCCAAACTTTTATTGCAATCTGTTTATTTCTACTTTAACCCATAACCAGTTTGTTAGTGTCAGAAACAGCGAAGCTAAACACAACACGTGGGAAATAAATAGACATAATTATAAATCAATTACAAACAGGTAAGTAGCGACAAGTCACGTGACAAAACACACACTGCCGGAACGCCCCCTAACGTTCCGGCAGAGAATGTCCAAGCAAAAGTCCTGACAGTTAGTTCTACATTTTCTTTTTGTTATGTATGGAACATAAACCCTGAGGACTGTGTCTCATGAGTGTTGAGTCATCATGTGCCCTGATAAACACAGAGGTATTATTGTAATAATGAACCTTTGTAATATCATGAGTAAAAAGAGCAAAAAGAAGGAATAGGTTTTATCTTTGTCTTTAATTGATGTTTGTATTATGTAATTGAAGCTGAGTAATTTCAAAAAGGACTAGTGCTGGTGAAACCCATGTCCATTTTCCTTCTTGATTATTTAATATAGCTCTCACTATAAGGCAGTGTTACTCATTGCGCGGCTCGTGAGACTCCTGCGGCTCGCCAAGCTTTAATATGCGGCTCCCATGGCAGTAAATAATACGATATGATCATGTGGTTAAAATGTATTTTTCATTTAAATAACATTAAAAACAATCAGGGAAGCATAGAAAAACGAATGTGCTCTATTACAAATAATAATATATATTTATATATATTATTTGACTCGTCACTGACTCACTGCGTTCTGCGCAATAGCCAGTTTTTGGCAGCCTGCCAGAAGCTAGTTTGTGTTTCATGCTAGTTAACAACTTGTGTTTATGAACAGCAAAGCAATGTGACAGTGACAAAAGAGGTAACTGATGGGGAGCATGCATCATCCGCAACTCGAGTAATTATTGTATTGCAATACCGTACATTGTTTTTAAGCAGATAAGCTATTTAAGGCTAAATAACTTGCCATACTTTGCGGTGAAAGTGGCTCTCCTATTGACTTTGTCCTATCAGTGTGGCTCACATGAAAAAAATAGAGAAGACCACTGCTATATGGAAAGGAAACTAGAAGCATGTATGTTGTGACATATACATTACAGCACAGTGAAATTCTTTTCTTCACATGTACTAACTTTTGTGGTTGTGGTCAGAGCAGAGTGTTAGCCATGATACAGCACCACTGTTGCAGAGAGGTTTAATGCCCTTGCTAAAGGGCCCAACAGTGGCAGCTTTGCAGTGCTGGGGCTTGAACAGTGATCTAACCATTTGAGCCATCACTACCCCAGTAACACTTTAGATTGGAGCCAGATTTGTAAAGTTCGTCGCGACAAACTTTGATGTTGGCTTTGACGATGCAAGTATTCGCAAAGGATGGTGCTTTTTGGAAGCAAGTGGACATAAGGGTTAGTGTTACTTTTGGAGTCAAGTGGACAGAAAGCTAGGGTGCCAAAACATTTGGAGGCAAGTGGAGAAAAGCATGTGACATCATCCAAATACTCCTGAGGAAGTTCCCCTCATTGTTCTGAGTGTTTTGATATGTCACATGCCCATGTTGTAAAAAGTTTTTTGATTTTGCATATATTGGGGGCGGGACTGCGGCACAACCGAAAGGCCAATCGGTACACCAATTTAAAAGTTTGTTCATAGTATCACCCTAAAGGATCTGGCCGAGTTTGATGTAGATAGTTCAAAAGCTTGCCGAGTTATAAACCTCCAAAGTTTATAATGGGAGTCTATGGGAAAAAAGGCCATTTTGGTACTCGGATCGCTTAGAAAAGTAATAGCAACAAACTTCAGACCAGGGTCTACAACATATCCAAATTTGGTGCATGTGGCTTGAAAGCTCTAGGAGGAGTTACTCTTGATAAGAATTACTCTTGATAAGCTGTTGGCTTCTACAAAGCCAACATAATTACACTGACAAAAGTGTGGAACCGTGTGGTTGTTGAAGCTAATGTACTTAAATAGCTTTACATGTTGTACATCTAAGCAAATGAGGGTTAAGGGTCTCGCTCTGGGGCCAGGTCGGTGGACCTGGGATTCAAACTCACAATTTTTTGGTTCAAGTTGTAGTCCAACACCTTAACCACTAAGCTACGGCATCCCACGCTTGCTAACGTGTACTGTAGTATGTTATTGCATTTTGTTAGCTGACCATTTTTAGTCCCTTCAGCTCGGTTTCTAGGCAACCGAAACAGGTGACTGGAAACCACAATGTAGATTTCCTTGTCTGACAGGCTACCGAATACTTTTAGGATTTGTCCACCCCTGTTAACCTTCTCTAGTCTCCGTCACCGTCGCCAATTTCATGTTTCAGAAGCATGGGTTCACTGAGTCATCGGCAAGCTGCAAGTATTAACGTGTGAGTGAAGAGAAAGATGGAGCAATTTCCCTGGTGGACTCCTTTTCCTACCTCTCCTTCCTATCCTTTACATTTTCTCTCTCCCTTGCTTACTCTTCTCTTTCTTTCTCTTCATCCGTCACATTTCATTTTGCTTTCTGTACATGTTGAGACATATTTCGCACAAAGAAAATAACACTCACAAGATTGAGGGCAAAAACGGCCCATCTAACTCTCAGCATGTCCTCCTGCCTGGCTGTCGTCCTCCATTTCCTGTAGGAAATATTCAGAAAAACGGACTGAATTCGTCTGACTTGACAACAGCGTACAATTTGTATGATCACTCTGCCTTTCTGTATTATAGAGAAATTTTCCTGCCATCTTTTCAGAACTCTTTTGGCTCTGCAAGCTGTTATTACATCCAAATTGAGTGTCTGATTCAGAAGTCTGGTCAAGGGTCATGAGGTAGTTTGTGCTTGTTCTTTGTCCTACATGTGCTTTTGTTTATGTTTTGTAATCGATTTGGATCTAACCCTGTCTCCTAGTTTGTTCTTATACAGTAATTAATTAAAGTTGCATTTGCATGTTATGTCTCTTTGGGACATAAAATCAGCTTCATAAATTGGTTTTATATCAGTAGTAATGTGAAGGGAAATCCCTTCACATTACTACAGTACATACAGGCACCTCTATAAATATTTAGACAATGACAAAGCTGTTGGTAAATTTAACTGTATATAGGCATTGAAACTGATTAGTAAGTGCAGGCTTAGCATTCATTTAAGTCTATTTACATCCAAATTGGTCAAACAATGTAGGAATTACAACACGTTTTATACTGGAATCTGTTCCTGTTAACTCTTCACATTGCTGTTACTGAGACATAAAGAAGATCTGTCCTATTTATAAACATTACATTACAATGAAATTCTTTTCTTTACATATCCCAGCCTGTTAGGAAGCCAGGGTCAGAGCACAGGGTCAGCAGTGATAGGCCGGAGCAGAGAGGGTTAAGGGTCTTGCTCGTGGGCCCTTAAGTGGCAGCTTGGTGGTGCTGAGGCTTGAATCTCTGACCTTCTCATCAGTAACCCAGAGCCTTAAAAAGAAAGAGCTAAGAAACACTATAAGGCTTTGCAGACCACCGAAAAAAACTGTAATAGTTAGAAAAATAGAAGAAAAACCGCTGACCGGATCAATAGCACACACTATGAGGTAGATAATTTGTGTCAAAGTCAACAAACAGGAGAACAAATTGCCAGAGTAATTCCAGAAGATTTAACACAACTTTTTAACCATTAGGAAGCCTCAGAAATATAGTTATTATTTTTTAGGAGCAATTCCTTAAGTTTCACCAAGTTTTTGTTCAAACTTTATATTTACATATATACAGCGACAGTAGGCCAGAGAAAATGCCGGCAGCTTCTTTTGGAGTTTTGTTCAGGGAATTGCTGAGCGGAACAGAAGACCTCAACTGCCAAGTGTTAATTAGAGATGTGGAGAGGAAGTGTAGGGAGGCGAATCAGCACCACTTTTCTGCTAATACCATTTGGGGCTGGCATGTCACAACACGCTGCTTAAGACACACACACACACACACACACACACACACACACACAAATGGCACACACACTGACATCTTTTATATGGCATTCGTAATTTATTAATCTTACACTAGTTTAGGTAAAACCACTGTCATGCTTAAGCCTATGAGTGGGCGAACACAACACATCAGGGGTCAAAACAATTTGAGACTTTGTGCAATTTCCAAGTGCTCTTCCAAAATTTCAAAGAAGTGATTTAGTTCAGTGAGATTTACGGTGTGGTGCTGTCACGGGCGGCTCCTCAGCGGTCAGCTGACAGGGAGTTATGCAGAGGTCTGGAGGTTGAGCAGGCTTACGGCAGTGCCCAGGTCCGCAGTGTCCAGGGGTTGTTCGGCAAAGAATAAGAAGAAGAATCTTTAGTCCGACCATCACTTCTTCTTCTTCTGGAAGGTGAAGAGTTTTGTGTTGGCTCTCTTTCTGACACACTTTTTTCTGACACACCCTGCCTCGCACCCACACACTTCCTGGCTATCCAAAACACTGGTGGTGCTGAAATGGTGCTGTCCATTCAGCACCCCAGCAGTAGTAGTGTGAATAGTGGGAAAATGTTTGTAGTGCAGGCTTCGCCGTCACACTGCCATAAAGCTTTTAGTGTAAAAGTACAGACTTAAGTGGTGCTTTGTAAAAAAAAAAAAATATTAATTAATTAATTAATTAATAACTGAATAAATTAAACGCCCCATCTCTACCTTGTCTGTCAGTCAAACTGAACCACCACAGGACAACCTCTTAGCTGAGCTGATGTCTGACGTTATGGGGCAGTGTTGAATCAAATGATAAAGGCTCTTGGTTGTAGATCAGGCTTCAAGCCCCAGCACTATTAAGCTGCCATTGTTGGGCCCTTGAGTAAGGCCCTTAACTCTCCTTGCTACAGGGGTGATGTATCAGGACTGCCCCTGCACTCTGACCCCCAACCACCAAAGTTAAGATACGTAAAGAAAAAATTTTACTGTGCTGTAATGTACATGTGACAAAATCAAGTTTTCTATCTATTATCTTCTATTTTACTTCATTCTCACATTCCTATTCTTGTTAGAAACTCCAGCTTGGCTTTTTCCAGGTACAATTTGTGCTAATTATCTTCAGTTGTAAGTTTCTGACCACAGCTCTACTGTTGGCTGGATATCTTTGCTTGGCAACCAAGCAGTGTACCTGAGGTGTTTAAAAACCCAACACCACCGATGTATGTGTTATCTCAAACCAACACCTCACACAATTCCCGCTAATTGGTGTGACTGCTGGTTAACATCTGGTTAGAACTGGTCTGTTTTTTCTAGGTATAGATCTTTTCTAATGATATGCTACAGCTCCACCAATCATTCTGATCATACAGTAGTTTTGTTTGCTATATGTCCTTATTTTCAGCAAACTACAGACTAAATACTGTATAAAATGTCAAATTCTAGCCATACAAACTAGCATGTCCCTCTTATTTGTTGCTCCCCTTGAGCCGGGGTCATTGCTCTCATGATCCGAGTAATCCCAGACACTTTCATGGATGTCAAGGTCTGGACTCTGAGGTGTCCAGTGTATTGTTTTGAGTAAACCTGGAGTGTGTCCGTGTGTCATTACCTTGCTAGAGAATCAATTTTGTTCAAAGTTAAACGTCATCCAGAGCATCTTGCCAGACGTATTAGTGTCCCAGTGAATTGTGTAAGATAGCGTTACATGTTTGAATGATACAGTTACAGGATATTACATTAAACATCCAGTTGATGAGACTGATCTGAATTTTTTTTTTTAATTTAAGGCAGTAATTAAGTAGACGATACAGATCGTCCTCAAAGCAGCTTGACAAAAATAAATAAATAAATTTAAAAAAAAAAAAAAAAAAAACTGCATGTGGATTTAGATCCCTAATGAGGAAGCCAGAGGCAACCGGAGATGACATGGAGAAAGCATCAGAGGAATCAAACATTTCTGGATAGTTAAATGATATACAATGTACACGGTTTGAAAATGAAAAAATGAAAAAAATGCTTGTTGCATAAGTATTCACGCCCTGCACTTTGGAAGCCTCACGTTTACACAGATGAAAGATATTGAGAACAAAATTGGCTTCTTTTTTTTTTTTTTTCATTAAAAAAAAAATTCTAGATAAAAGACCACCTTACATCAAGTAATTTCACTGCTGTGAATTCTCAGAAGCAAAGCAGTAAAAATGAAGACTAAAGAGATTTAGGCAATTAGAGGTAAAGTCATAGATATGCACACGATAGAAAAAGACTATAATATGTGTGTGTGTTGGATCATTTCTGTCAAAACGCAGCATCAGAGCAAAGAAAAAGACATGAGACTCAGAGTTCAGTGGCTGAGATTGGATTAAAGGTTTGCTAGTCAAAAACATCACGAGTGCTGGATACAGCTGGTCTGTATAGGAGGGGAACTAGAAAGAACGTATTACTGAAGAAATAAACACACCAAATAGCATCATTGCAAGCATGTTTTACATCGAATAGGATATCCAACAATATCCAACATGTCTGTCATACTCAGGTGTACAGATATTTTTATTTGTGTAGTGTATTTTATAGCTGGTTATGAAACACCAAACCATTTTAAACCTGCTACAAAACCTGCTATAAAGCTACAAGCCTGGTTTCTCTAGGCCTGGGGCTGTTATTATATTATTATATTATGTTAGTACACCTACAGTACAGTACATCCAGAAAGCAGGACTAATTAATGCCTCTCGCATTTCTAATTCGGTTGGTAAGCTTGATAATAAAGGAACTGAAAAACACTGGAAAGTAGGTTAGGGTGAAAGAAGTACAGGGTTCGTTTTAAAGTTCCTTCTCTGCAGGGATTTTTATAAGAAGCTGCAGTAATGCCTCTGGTTGCTGGTGCGGTTCTGTCTGCCTAAAAATATTCTGTTGGCAACAGCTGTGATGGATTAATTCGTGTGGATTAATTTTAACCACCATGGTAAATAAATTTACATGTGAATGCGGCGTTTATAAACCTCTCTCTGAAAAACACAAAAGAGAGAGAGAGAGGTAATGTGCATTCTTCTCTCTCTGTGTGTGTGTGTGTCTGTGTGTGTGTCTGTGTGTGTGTGTGTGATTTTGTGTTCTTTGCTTCTCTGAATGATACAAAATTGTTGATTACATGTGATTGTGTGTGTATGTGTGTGTGTGTGTGTGTGTGTGTGTGTGTGTGTGTTCCTCTCTGAACAGCTTCCCTGAAAAAGTTCATATAGACATTGTTGCTGTGATTAGCCGAGTGTATTTGTACAATTCCTCCATCCTAAAGAGAGGGAGAGATTAGAGAGAAAGAGAGAGAGAGAGAGAGAGAGAGAGAGAGAGAGATGAGGTTAAAAAGCAAAATAAATCTTTAAAAATTATAATAAAGTGACTGACATCTCTTTCAGGACATAAATTATTCATGACTTATTTAGTAAGTAAATTTGCATTTAGTGTTTGCGGAGCAAAGGCGGAGAGAAGGTTAGATTGTGGGCTAAAGGCTCTGTGTGTTGTATTGTAATTGTGTATTTAAGTGTGTGCGTCTGTGTGTGTTTGTGTGCGTGTGTTTCACGTCGGCTCCCTCCTGGGAGGTTCGTACTGAATTGAGTTGACTGACAGACAGAAGGCTGTTCCCTTGTGACAGAAAAGTGATTACCACTCTGAGGCTCATAATGAATGGATTTTCTCCCGCAGGAATCAGAAAGACGCTCTCCACTTCTGCAGGAGTGGGGGAGAGACAGAGAGACAGACAAACATACAGACAGACATATACACAGGCTGACAGACAGACAAGCATACAGGTTGACAGACATAAAGGCTGACAGACATACAGACAGACTTACAGGCTGACAGACAGACAAACAGACAAAAAGACAGACACACAGATTGACAGACATACAGACATGACATACAGAGAGACATACAGATAGACAGACAGACTGACAGAGAGAGAGACATACAGACAGACTGACAGAGAGAGAGAGACGTACAGACAGACAGACTGACAGAGAGAGAGAGACGTACAGACAGACAGACTGACAGAGAGAGAGACATACAGACAGACAGACTGACAGAGAGAGAGAGACATACAGACAGACAGACAGACTGACAGAGAGAGAGACATACAGACAGACAGACTGACAGAGAGAGAGAGAGAGACATACAGACAGACAGACTGACAGAGAGAGAGAGACATACAGACAGACAGACTGTCAGAGAGAGAGACATACAGACAGACAGACTGACACAGAGAGAGAGACATACAGACAGACAGACAGACTGACAGAGAGAGAGAGACATACAGACAGACAGACTGACAGAGAGAGAGACATACAGACAGACAGACTGACAGAGAGAGAGACATACAGACAGGCAGACTGACAGAGAGAGAGACATACAGACAGACAGACTGACAGAGAGAGAGACATACAGACGAAACAGACTTACAGAGAGAGAGACATACAGACAGACAGACTGACAGAGAGAGAGAGACATACAGACAGACAGACAAACTGACAGAGAGAGAGACATACAGACAGACAGACTGACAGAGAGAGAGACATACAGTCAGACAGACTGACAGAGAGAGGGAGACAGACAGACTGACAGACAGACCGACAGAGAGCGAGACATACAGACGAAACAGACTTACAGAGAGAGAGACATACAGACAGACAGACTGACAGAGAGAGAGAGAGAGACATACAGACAGACAGACTGATAGAGAGAGAGACATACAGACAGAAAGACTGACAGAGAGAGAGAGACATACAGACAGACAGACTGACAGAGAGAGAGACATACAGACAGACAGACTGACAGAGAGAGAGAGAGAGAGAGAGACATACAGACAGACAGACTGATAGAGAGAGAGACATACAGACAGACAGACTGACAGAGAGAGAGAGAGACATACAGACAGACAGACTGATAGAGAGAGAGACATACAGACAGACAGACTGACAGGGAGAGGGAGACAGACAGACTGACAGACAGACCGACTGACAGAGAGACTGACAGACAGACAGACAGTCAGACAGACTGCCAGACAGACAGACAAACGGACAGACAGACAGACACACATACAGTATGCAGGCAAATTGAAAGGCAAATGAATAAACAAATAGATCATTAAACAGACAAAAACAAAAGAGAAAAACAGATGGATGGATGTAGACAGACTGGTAGATACATACAGTGAACAGCTTCTGTAACTGAACTGGAGAGAAGTACAACAGTCTTCCAGATGATATTGTTGACGATGGCTAACGAAGGTGTTGATTGTGCTGATTGTGTTGGTAAAAAAAAAAGCATTCATTTTTCAAAGCTCATAAACATTTACAAAATATATACTGTATACATACACATATATTGTCGTTAATCCGTTCCGTTAGCTCCTGTGCCATGTGGATTAGGGATGAGGGTCGAGTCATCCTGGAAGAAACGACTCCCTTCAGGACAGATATACTGTATACTGTATTTCATCATAACACAAACAGAGTCAGAAGATTTAGAATAAAGCTTCTGTTTAAAGAGACCTAAACAAAAACGTCAGCAAAAATAAAGACAGAAATAAAAAAATAAAAAAATGGCCATGCAAAGAAGATTTTTACCCTCCATCATGTATTCAATTAATGGGAAGTCGTGGCCTAATGGTTAGAGGGTCTGAATCCTAACCCCAAGGTTGTGGGTTCGAGTCTCGGGCCGGCCACGACTGAGGTGCCCTTGAGCAAGGCACCGAACCCCCCAACCGCTCCCTGGGCACCGCAGCATAAATGGCTGCCCACTGCTCGGTGTGTGTGTTCACGGTGTGTGTGTGTTCACTGCTGTGTGTGTGCACTTTGGATGGGTTAAACGCAGAGAATAAATTCTGAGTACGGGTCACCATACAGTACTTAGCCGTATGTCACGTCACTTCATCAAGTTTTGCTGTTTTTCGATCGGCTCACAAGATGAAAGAAGAAAATGAAAGTAAATGTCATTCAGTTATCGTCTTTATCCTTATAGACATTTTTAATGAAAAAAAAAACAAGCACAAATAAGATTCGTTCATGAACAGTTCCTCGTGGGCTTTTCAAACGATTCCTGTTCTGACTGCTGATTTTGCTGAAACAGCTTGATGTGTCACAGTAGCGAGGTTTCAAAAGGTTTGAAATTTGTAGCTGCTACAAATCAACACTGAAAAGAATTCTTTTTTAGATGTAAATGGAAATTAGAGTCAGAATGAATTCATTAAATGAAATGTGTACTGTTCAAGAACAAAGTTAGCATGTTCACCAGGGTTGGGGGTTCGATTCCCGCCTCCACCTTGTGTGTGTGGAGTTTGCATGTTCTCCCCGTGCCTCGGGGGTTTCCTCCGGGTACTCCGGTTTCCTCCCCCGGTCCAAAGACATGCATGGTAGGTTGATTGGCATCTCTGGAAAATTGTCCGTAGTGTGTGATTGCGTGAGTGAATGAGAGAGTGTGTGTGTGCCCTGCGATGGGTTGGCACTCCGTCCAGGGTGTATCCTGCCTTGATGCCCGATGACGCCTGAGATAGGCACAGGCTCCCCGTGACCCGAGGTAGTTCGGATAAACAGTAGAAAATGAGTGAGATGAGAGTGAGTGAGAAATGTGTACTGTTCAAGAACAAAGTAATGAAGGTAAATAAAGGCAGGTTTTTATTAAACTTGTTAAATAAAGTGATATAAATTTACAAACTTTATTTATTATAGTCACAAGGACATGAGGTCAATATTTTAAAGCTGCATGAAGCCATCATCAGATTTTAGAGCGAGAACTTGATTTAATTTCAATATTTCTGTTCAAAGTCTTAAGCCCATTCAGATGAATATTGTTGCATAGGATATTGGTGTGATTTTCGGTAATGATATTTTAATTTATTTTAATTTTAACAGTCAACTAACACAATCATCATCATCATCATCATCATCATCAAATGAAAAAATGGAACTGAAACATGTGATGAATAAAAAGTTTTGGTTTATAACTTGCTTTAATTTGCAATTGGATTTCTATATTTTGTGTGTATGTGTGTGTGTGTGTGTGTGTGTGTGTGTGTGTGTGTGTGTGTGTGTGTGTGTGTGTGTTAGATAGAGTGTGTATACTCCTGGAATACGATCAAAGGTCAGGGACTGATTAAAAATCAACAGGCACTTAAGGGAGATGGTCTCTCTCTCTCTCTCTCTCTCTCTCTCTCTCTCTCTCTCTCTCTCTCACACTCTCTTTCTGTGTGTGTGTGGCCATCATGGTGGATGAAATCTTGATTTAAAATCTAAACGTACGAAAGAGGTGGTTTTATATTTCTGTATTTTATATATTTTAATATGAATCGTATACATTTTTTATCCCGTGCATAGAATCTATTTATGAGCCGTGCTTTACAGCAAGTCTATTTTTATGCAAATCTAAGAGGGAGAGAGAGAGAGAGAGAGAGAGAGAGAGAGAGAGAATATGAATGAGAAAAGAAGAAGAGGAAAGACTATTCATTCAATGAAGATATGAGAAGAACAAAGCAATGAGAGGAGAAAAATAGACATGCTCTATGAGATCTTATTCAGCGCAGAGGAAGACCCAAGACTCCAGGGTCAAATCATGAATGAAACAATAGAAAGAAAAAAAAAAGGCTAAAGATAAGGAGGTGGAGTAGTGTGTGTGTGTGTGTGTGTGTGTGTGTGTGTGTGTGTGTGTGTGGGGGGGGGGGGGGGGAGGAGGGGAGTACGTTGTGTTCTGGCTAATTTCAGCTGCATGGAGGAAGAAGGGTTTTGGACGTGTTTTCCAGTCGATGAGAGAGAGAGAGAGAGAGAGAGAGAGAGAGAGAGAGAGAGAGAGACAGAGAGACAGAGTTTTAGATTTAGAAAGAGAGATTAGTGATTGGTGTGTGTGTGTGTGTGTGTGTGTGTGTATGTGTGTTTGTGAGTGGCATTATGGAATGGACACACACACACACACGTGTGCGCACACACACAAATATACTGTAATTCATTCAAACACATGTTTATATATTTATATATACTGTATGTGCAATTGTTAATATAGGTTTTCGATGTGAAGACATTTATTTATTTATTTTGGAAGCAGTGTCCAGTGTCAGCTCACCCAGTGGAAACGTTAACTACATTTTTATTTGGGAAACAAATTGAGCGAGAATTCCTCTATAAAACCTTCAGATAATTTGCCAAGCTATGTTCAGGTTTGTTTGAATTTCTCAGGTATATTAAATTTATCTAACACTGACACTAAAGCTGCATTTCCTCTGAAACTAACACTACGCACTGTGTCATGTCTTGTGTTGCATCGCCTCCAATGGAACATGAACATTTTTTTTGCCTCCAATGGAACATGAACATTTTTTTTGCCTCCAATGGAACATGAACATTTTTTTTGCCTCCAATGGAACATGAACAAGTATCAGCAGTTTTCCAGTCGATGGCAAATGAAACATGACAGCTTTAGCAGAATACAGTCAAAAGTACACAACATGGATAAATTTCAGAACGTTTGTTCGATGTCTTGTCCACCGATGTTTCGTCTGCCATCTTGAATCTCCGCCCGTCCTTTTCTAGCCCCGCCCCTTACTTAAGTGTGAAAATTGTGAAATTCCACGATTGTTTTTTTTTTTTGTAGAAATATTGCCTCATCCAGGCCTTCTTCTTGTTGGAACACTATTGTATACTACAAAAAGGCACAGAGTTGTGTTTAAATATGCAATTTGTTAACCATGAGCTCATGAGCCACACGACTTAATGTTATTAAAGGGAAAAGTCAACATAGGGGGGCACGGTGGCTTAGTGGTTAGCACGCTCGCCTCACACCTCCAGGGTTGGGGGTTCGATTCCCGCCTCCACCTTGTGTGTGTGGAGTTTGCATGTTCTCCCCGTGCCTCGGGGGTTTCCTCCGTGTACTCCGGTTTCCTCCCCCGGTCCAAAGACATGCATGGTAGGTTGATTGGCATCTCTGGAAAATTGTCCGTAGTGTGTGATTGCGTGAGTGAATGAGAGTGTGTGTGTGCCCTGCGATGGGTTGGCACTCCGTCCAGGGTGTATCCTGCCTTGATGCCCAATGACGCCTGAGATAGGCACAGGCTCCCCGTGACCCGAGGTAGTTCGGATAAGCGGTAGAAAATGAATGAGTGATGAGTCAACATATAAAATGTCCTGTATGTATTTTATGAGAACGTTACGGATTAAACAACTATCTCTCTTTTCAATTTGAAAGTGTGTAGGTTGTGTACACAGAGCCCCACACACACCTCAAGTCCTTGGGCAGTGTGTGTGTGTCTGTGTGAATGATGGTGGAAGATTGCACAATAAAGTGTGACTGCTTTGCCGTGGAAGAGCCACGTTTTGGAGTTTTCCCTCAGGCAGTCCTGTGGGCAGCTCATCACGGGGGGCTTCTCCTCAGGGAGCCAACGCATCACACAGACTCATTAGCTAGGGGAGGAACAGGTCTCTCTCTCTCTCTCGCTCTCTCTCTTTGCTCTTGTCTTTCATCTGCTGTCAGGAGATGTTCCACCTCATCCGTTCTTCATCTTGCGCTCACCCCCTACTCTGTTTATTGCTCTTTTTATGGGGCCTTTCGGGAAGATATTAGTATCTGGTCTGTTTTACAGAACTGACTATAACAGCTTTGTAGTGTTATATAAGGCAGAGCATCCCACTCCCCACTCCCCACTGCCCATCCCTCCATCCTCCATCCCTCCATCCTCCATCCCTCCATCCTCCAGAACATTCAGAACGTCATCTGAAGTGTTTGTTTTATTTTATTTTAGTTATTTGTTTGTTTGTGTTTAATAAATGTTTTTATCCAGGTTTATTTATGCACCAGTCTAAAGGTGCTTCTTGGTGATTCAGCTGCATTTAGAGATCACTGGAGAAATAACTATTTATCTTTGGAATATGATATTTATCCTTTTAATATCAGAACGTTCTCTTTGTACTCAATATTCCAAATCGTTATGTGTGAAACAGTGTTACATCGAATTACTAAAAATAAATTAATAACATGATATTAAAATAACTTTTTTATTTAGCTGTTACCGCGTTTCTAGGGTTTATACAATACAAATTTTATTAGGCTTTAGGCGTGTGTGTGTGTGTGTGTGTGTGTATGTGTGTGTGTGTGCACATATTATGTATCCTATCTTCCTTCCCTTTCTTTCTTTCTTTCTTTCTTTCTTTCTTTCTTTCTTTCTTTCTTTCTTTCTTTCTTTCTTTCTTTCTTTACTTATTATTTTCCTCCTTTTCCAATTGTTTCCTCCCTTCCTACATGACCTTAAAGAATTCAAACCCATCCTAAGCTTCTTCCTTCCTTCCTTCCTTCCTTCCTTCCTTCCTTCCTTCCTTCCTTCCTTCCTTCCTTAATTCCTTCTATTAAATAAACATGAGGATATAAA